>NW_009941197.1:0-321 GCF_000696875.1 Nestor notabilis | reverse complement strand
ACAACTCTTTGCGTGCGGCCATCCAGCCAGTTCTTTATCCACTGAGTGGTCCATCCATCAAATTGGTGTCTCTCCAATTTAGAGACAAGGATCTCGTGTGGGACAGTGTCGGATGCTTTGCACAAGTCCAGGTAGATGACGTCAACTGCTCTGCCGCTGTCCATCAGTTCCGTAGCACCATCATAGAAGGCCACCAAATTGGTCAGGCAGGATTTGCCCTTAGTGAAACCATGCTGGCTGTCACCAACCACCTCATTGTTTTACATGTGTTTTATCATGCTTTCCTGGATAATCTGCTCTAAGATTTTGCCAGGCACAGAG
>NW_009941196.1:0-3029 GCF_000696875.1 Nestor notabilis | reverse complement strand
CCAACCCTAACTATTGTATGATTCTATGACTCTATGACTTAGCCAGTCATCATCTCCAACATGGCTGTCTTCCAGTGGAGGTCTCCTGTTCATGGGCAACTCCAGCGTGGAGTGCACTACCAGATTGCTCACACACACAACGTAAGTGCACACACACAGGTACAGAGAGCTGAAGTCCCCTAGCAAATGTAGCACACACACTGCTGACCCTTCGAATTAATGAGCCCCTATGACCTGCAGTCCTTTCTCCATTTTCCACAAATGCACACTGAATAGAGAGTGAGATAACGGAAGAGGCAGTTTAGTACCAAGGCAGGACAGGCTGCAGTGACCAGGTGCAGGACTCATCCACAAAAGGGCAGTGGACAATTACCTGTTTTATCCTGTGACCAGCTTCTTTGACCCTTCCCACCCCACCCATTCCCCACACTTGTTCTACCAGGACCGACCATAATATCCCTTTTCCTGGCTTTGGCCCTTTCATTGAACATCCCATGATAAGTAACATGCATTCCCACAATCACCTTGAAAATCTCATAGTAAGTTTTACACAACCCTACAACACCCAAGAACATCACACAGCAAGTTTTCTCTTTCTCTTGACACCCATCATAAGATCATTTCTTCCCTTTCTATCTCCCCTGGCTGACCTTCTCCAGGGCTTTGAGTGGCTCCTGCCCACCAACTAGCAAGCAACCTGCTCTCTGGACTTCAGTACAGTACTGTCTCTGTTAATTCCTGTTTGTCAAGATGTGTGTATCTAGGTGTGGTTGATCGCTTTTGCTACCTCTTGTCTCTGATTTTATGCTAAATAGCCATTAACAGGATATCCTCCACATATTCTTACACAGAATTGTTACATAACACTACAATAGCTCAAGTTAGAGCTGTTCAAGGAAGAGAAACAAAAAACCCCACCAAAACTAAAGAGGAAACACTTCACAGATGTCTCTACCCAGCAACATATAATGCCTTCCACACATCTTCCCAGGGCTGCAATATTTCATTTGAACATGCAGGCAACATTTAGGGAAAGTGACACAGAAAATGCTTCCAGGCATCAACAACAGGGTGTTACTAGAGATCATCTCATTCTCATGAACCTTTTATCTAACTAGAGACGTCACAGGGTCTCTAACCATAAAACCACATAAAACCCTGCTGATCAGCCCTGTGGTTACACCTCCAGCTTTGACGGCTGTGGGAAGCAGAGCTCAACATTCAGCAAGGTTCAGGGCCATTCAAGGAGAAGGATACACATGTCTGGATACAAAATCAGCATGTCCCTTTCTCAGGAAGGCCTAAAAAGGTAGCTCTCTCAGCTCTTACATGATCCTTAGGGAACTGTGGTGGAGCATGGCCCAGGTGTTCATGCTTTGACATCCCATCACAGCATATGTGCAACTGGAGACAGGGAACAGCAGAGGACCAGGTAGGCCAAGTTTATTTCACTCAAGGTAGGTTTGAGGCACATACTGACCATAAAGCCCACCGCTTTGAAGAGAGGTAAACAAGTACCTTTACAAAAGGCTGGGCACCCCAAGGGAAAAAGAGGAGCCACTCAGTAGATGACAGGAAAATGAAGAGCTAGAAACAGGTCTTGTTGCTTTTTGTTGAAATTTTTACCCAAAGTGCTCTACTAACAGGAACAAAGATTATGATAAAGTGAAAAATTGTTGATACCAATTTTGATGCAAACTGAGTTATAAAAAATAGTGAAGAAACCTAAGAAAGCTTTCACAGACCATTCTTACACTACAGCTATTTGTTTAAAATAAAATAACATTTTCATACAAGCATCATTAAATATTCCTCCTGGCAACTAGTTAAAATGTCTGCTATTCAGAAATGCTCTACGGATTATTTCCAGCACTCCTTCCAGAAGAAACACAGCAGAAATACTGAACCTGATTCAAGTCTGCATTATTTCTTCACTCCCTTTCAATGTTATTGACTACCTCTGCCCTAAGATAAAGGAAAAGTAACAGTGAGTTTCTGAAAAAAGTATTAAAAGAACAGACATTTCCTTCACCTCTAACAGCGCTTAAGCCTTTCTGAAAAAGTAGTATGATAATACACCATCACATCTTCTAGGAAAAGAAAAAAAACCCAAACATATAAAACCAAACACAAAGTCCTCAAAGGAGGCATTGCAGCCATTTTTCTGGGTAGTGGATGAAGTGATGTTTTATCCTGGAGTAAAGTATAGACACTTCACAATAAAGCTGGAAGTACAAAACATCTGTAACTGAAGACAGATCTCCTTGAAAATCACACTGCAGAGGATAGAAGTCCCATTGCAAATTCAGGTCTATATTTATCTTGTCCCAATGAGCCAGAATGCTAGTGATTCTTATGAAGCATGTCACAGACACAAGATGCTTAACCCTCACAGCCTCATTTTGCACAATGCATCCACATTTGTGCTGTTCATAGAGGAATTAAACGAAATACAAAAGATGGTAGTTGAATAAAGACTCACAGAGTAGAAATTATAGTGTTTTTCTCCAGGGATCTCTGTGCAGTGGCAGCCAACATCAACAGGTTTGTACTGTCTATTGCTAAACATGCAACTGTAAACCTTTATGGTGCTTTGAAGAGACGTGATGACTGTGGTGTGAAAATGGTTTAAAAGGAAGCGTTCTGGTTTTTTGTTCTTGACCAGTTTCAGGCATCAGAATCCACATAAAAATTATCTACAGCACCTGGCAGCCCAAATTTCCAGCTCAGGATGAAAGTGAGGAGCATCTGGTAGCAATTTTTTTCTCTTTAAACTAATTCTTTGCAAAACTAAATACTTTAAGAAGAGCCCAGAAGAAATAGAAAAGAAGGGATCAGAAAAACAGTGAGACCTTACAAAGGGGAGGCTCTGTGTTGCCTGAACACCCCTGGCAATCTGCATTTCCTTAGAGACTGTAAAAACATCGAGCAGGGAAAGTGCTTTCCACTGTGGAAAGTATAATCACCAAAGCACATGGAGGTTGTTATTTGGTAAGATGGGAGATTGTCCTGGGTTCAGCTACAGCAGT
>NW_009941195.1:0-2208 GCF_000696875.1 Nestor notabilis | reverse complement strand
GCCTGGCAAGCCTCCTACCAAAATAGCTCTTTCTTACCCTTCGTTAGGCCAACTCCACCAGTCTCCAGTAGACCTGGCCTCCTAAATCCAGTCCCATGTTCTAAATACCCAAACCCCTGACTACGACACCATTGTTTTAACCATTTATTAATTTGCCAAATACGTCTAGCTGTAAGGTCCTCCCCTTTATCCTGGAGAATCGATGAAAAAACTATCTGAGCTCCAGAGCCCCTAACCACCTCTCCCAGGGCTCTGTAGTCCTTCTTCATGCTCTCCAGGCTACTGCTATCTATATCAGTAGCCCCCACATGGACCACTAGAAGGGGGGCAATAGTCAGTGGTGCTTACCAGGCCAGGCAGCCTTTCTGCAACATCTCTGATCCGAGCCCCTGGCAGGCAACACACCTCCCTCGAGACCCAGTCAGGCTGACAGATGGGCGCCTCTGTGCCTTTCAAAGTAGAGTCCCCTACCATACGCATCCTTTTCCTAATAATTTATAATGATAGCTGTATTCCACTAAGTGAAAATGGCAACACGTAATTTAATTTAAAAAAAAAAAAAGAACAAGCCATGCCTGCAAACACTTGGACATTTCTATAATTAAAAAAGCATTTTCAGGTATATGTCACTTTCAGTTGAATACGTCTTTCTTCTGCAGTAGGACTAATAAAGTCCAACATACAGCCAAATAGTGTTCATATCTATACAGAGAGAGAGAAAAATATGCATGCTTTCCCACTGTAACATGTTCTTTCCAATGTAACAGCTCTCCCACTAACTGCCTATGTATTGTCTTTAGCTTCCTGCTTCTCCACAGTTCCTCTTTCGCCCCCACCCTTATTAACAGTGTCCATCCCGCCCGGCAGGTTTGTGTGGGGTAGATGGCTTACAGCCCACTGTGTGGTTCATGGGAAAAACCGCAGGCCCTCCAGAGGTGGAAAAACGAAACCACAGTTCATTTCATTGTAAACATCCCTAAACTGTATCAGAAGGAACAAAAGCCTTAAGAAGTTCTTGTTCTCATAAAAAGATTCAAAGTAAAGGGAGAAAAGGAAAAAAAGAAGAAAAGAAACCACCCCATGGACCCAGTGACATCTTCTCGGCCTGTGAGCTGGAATTCTTTTAGATTAAATCCTTTCTGTTGCAGTCCTTGTAGCCCGTGAACCTGCTCCGGCCCAGAACAGAGGGGTATGTACCACGTGGCTGCAGAGTGGCTGCTCCTTTTTATAAGATTAGGTGAGGCCCCAGACCCCATTAATTAACTCCATACCCCAAGGGGTACAGCGTGGTGCACCTGCAGTGTTTGTCGCTGTCTCCAGGCAGTTTATTCCCAGAGCAATTGATCTCTGCGGCCTCAGGGCAGATACCACAGGTAAAACCATCACCTATTCTCCTTTTCGTGGAGCTTGATCCCTGCTCTGCCACTTCCCCATGGCCTTTTGTCCAAGCGACAAGACACTGCTCACCACTGACAGGTGCTCGTCCTCCCTCAGCTCTATTGTCTAATGAGTTTTGAGACACAGGCAAGAAGCGTCTCTTCACCATTGTAGTTGCAGTTTTTAATAGTTGGTTGTGCTGAAATATGGAATTAGCCATCATCAGTGTATTTCCCACCTTGTTGCTGTTATTATGATTGTTGTTATTAAGACGACTATTAATACAAAAACTTTATTTTTCTGAAGCAATGGTTCCTCTCATTGATTTATTTGTTGGAATACAGGTGTACAAATCAGATCCTCCAAGTGAATGGAATATGTATGTCTTACATGGCAGCTGGTATTTTCAAGTATAATTTGGCTTCCTGCCACTGCTATGACTATGTGTCTACAGTTATCTTGACCATGTGCCTGATCCATGGCATAGTTCTGCCTTCATAGCCAGAGTACCTCATCAAAGTGACCAGGAGAACCCCTTCCTCCAGATCTTATCCTGAGTACCAGAACTCTAGTATGGGACTTTATAGGTTAACATCTGGTGATTTTATGAGATTCTAGTATGGAACATTTGTGGTGAGTATCCATTCAATAATGTTCCTTCTTCTCACTATTAAACTAATTGTTGATGAAACTGCTGTCCTGCGTGAAGAGTGTTTACAAGTAGAAACACTAATCAAAAGGTTTCAAAAATTATTTTTAAAAATAAATATCTTGTGTTCTTGTTGGTGGAGTTGGTCTAATAGAGAAGGGGAAGAGTTGTTTTAGTAGGAG
>NW_009941194.1:0-2780 GCF_000696875.1 Nestor notabilis | reverse complement strand
TGCCTCCTCCCCGCTCGCCATCCCTTAGTCGCGGGGACCCTGAAGCGCCCGTTTCCCGACATCTCCCACCCAAGGGGGGACGAGGGCGCACAGATCTTCCCTCCCTGAGGGCCGAGCGTCTTTATATGTCTTCCATGAGGATCAGCGCTGAGTATGTGAAATGTGAATATGTCAGCTGTAAATCGGACTTCAAAATTTCTCCCAACTGCAGTAAACTGTATAAATCACTTTGGAATTTCTGTCCTGTCCTTTGCTCCTCTCCCTGTACGCTTCCATATATATGAAGTCTTTGAACCATGTATTTGGTACTTTTCTGAATCACATTTCTACTCAGTTACGAGTCCTTTTGATTATCTTCCCCCATTCTTTCTACGTGAATACATGATGAATTCACCTGACAAGTTCCTTATGTGTACTAAGATTAAAATCTTCACAAAATAATAAAGTGGTAGGTTTTAGTCTGGTACAGCACACATTTCCTTGAATTTTGGGGGTTTGCTCAGGAGTTTTAAGGTCGAAAGCCTGGATGGAAACTCGCCTGACATGTTGACTCCTTTCAGTGTCAGTTTGCAGCCACTAGGTTTTATATATCTCGCTGTCTTGTGTTATGTAAATGCTTAGTTAAAAGATTAATCACTGTGGTATTAAAGGCAAAGAGGAGCTTCAATAATTAAAGTAGATATTTCTTTTTCTTTTGTTAGAAAAGGCAACCCATATTTTGTGTTAGTATAATAGAAATTAAAAGAAGAAAAAAAGGTCTTGTTATGCTATTACAAATTTTTCCTTTTTTTTCATTTATATTTTTAAAGTTAAAAATACAACACTGATTTAATAGGCTTTGAAGCAGTCAGAGATATTCCTTTCAGTGTAAAAATACCTACACATTGCTTTAACGTACCCCTCGGTGCCTGGGCTGTTACACAGTAATATAAATTAGGCCAGCTGGTATCAGTGGAGTTGAAGAACTCCGTGTACTGCTTTTGCTACATGGAGGAAACAAACAAACAAATAAATATCCAAGTGCATTAAGAATTTCACAAACATCTTCGACTACTCTCACTACTACATCAAAACTTTATCTCCTTGTGCCATACCTGGAGTTTCCAAGGACAATAGCTGCTAGTTGCTTATGTTCAAGAAGGTCCATTCACATCCTACCCTTGCAATCTGAAAGGAGCTCTAATCAGATTTTTAGAAAAGAACTGTAGGTCAGCTCATTCTTCAATTACTTTTAGGAATCTATGACCTGGAAAATGTTTTTTTTCCTTGCCTATAATTTTTATTTCACCTATAATGCTGGGTGAGTGTAAATTGTTCTTCTTATGATTCTCATCCTTGCACCAGTGAGGCAGCTCCAGCAGCAACCCTTAGGTGCAATGCTGTCTTGGAAACTGCTCTTGCTCCACGATAGAAAAAGAAAAATGAAAAATCATAGTCCATTGGAGCTTCTGCATGCAGAGCAGCCAGGTTACCATCCTCTCACAAGTGCTAGTGGACAAAACCTGGAAGATAGAGTAGTAGTTTTCATTTGCATTTGAGTGGTGTTTCTGTTATTTAAAAAAATTGTTCCAGTTCCTGACAATGCTGTACGGGAAAATAAAAACAATTAAAATTAAGATGTCTTTCAAATGCGAAATAAAGACTGTTTTGAACATTTTGTAGTGTATATCTCACCATGAGCTATGGCCTATCCCAGAAATTTGTCAGAAGAATAAAATCAGATAGCCCTATAACCAAGCCAAGAGCCTTATCATTATGGAAGCCAGAATTTGCAGTGAAGAAATTGGCTGCTCTTCATTTGTGCATGGTGCTAATGGAAATACTGCATCAACATTTATTATAGGACATTTCCTAGTAATTTAGGAAAATAAATGTCAGTAGGTACAGAGGAAAACAGTGAGAGTCTATGACTCTTAAGCAGAAGGAAGCAGAGAGCCACAATTTACTGAACATTAAGACACCTGTTCTGGGCATCAGCTTTGAAAGAGGCCATTAAAACAAAGGGAACAATCATTTGATACTATTCGCCTTGTTCTTTCTTGGAATAGGAGCAAGGTAGATGTCCAGGTTCAGTAAACAGTCTGGATAAAGTTGAATTGATCCAAAGCAGGTGCAGGGTTCTGATGCAGAACCTGAACCCCTCACATTCTCCTGTCAATAGTTCTTTCCATGGTGGTTTGATTTTTGTTGGTTGGTTTGTTTTGTTTGTTGGTTTGTTTGTTGTTTATTTTTCCCCTAGTAACCTCTTATAGAAGTTCTGAGTAGAATCTGTCCATGGGCCTGTGGTAGTTCATAAAAGGAACCTCTGGAAGGAAAGTAACAACATTTTAGTAAAATATTTCAGTATTTTTATTGACAATTGCTGATTCTAAAAGTGAAGGAAAGGTGGATGGAGCAGCGATACTCAAATAGAACTTCTGCCTGAAGAAATAATAGATTATCAATCTTGGGGAATCCTTCCTGCTGTACCTGCAGAACTGCACCAAGTTTTTGTGTTCAGCAAAACCTTTTTCTCTGTTTTGGGTTATATTGTACAGTGACTGAAAAAAATAAAATTTAGTCTACAGTAGCAGAGAAATTAAAACACATGAACTGAATTACAATCCAAATACATGCATACTTCTAGGATATTATGCTTGAACATCCAAAAGCAAAGTGTAACTGCATAAAAGAGCCAGAGGGAAGCAAACGATCTGCAAGTTGCTTCATCACTTATGTCTGCCATTCCTGACTTTTATTTTCTGATGATCTTTGATTTGACCTACACTGCAGACAAGATT
>NW_009941193.1:0-6831 GCF_000696875.1 Nestor notabilis | reverse complement strand
CCAATTTAGAGACAAGGAGGTCATGTGGGAATATCAATAGTTCAAATACAGTACTTGGCAAATATATTACTACTGTGCTTTATGCTACAACCAAAAGATCCCGCTGAATGTCATAAATCTTCCAAACAGCTGGGGAATTCCACGGTGTAGCCTTCGGCAGTGTGGCCATGCTGTGACTCAAAAGCACCACCTGCTGACTCCCCACAGTAGCAGAGCCTTCCCGAGTGCCATCTTCATCAAATCCTGGTTTAGCTACTTGTAGCTGCTTGACTATTTCAATGGGTTTAGCAATACCAGGGTGATATTTTAAAAATGTCATTGCTAATAACTTTTAACTATACACTGACAAAGATTTTTTTTTATTATAAAACCTGAAACCTACTATCTTCAGTCTAGCAATGTGAGGATGAAGGCATTTCTTTTGGAAAGGATTTCAACTTCATTTCCAATTTTATGTCAAAAATACAGCTGTAGATCGAGTCTATGTCACAGCTGATTGCAGGGCATTTAGATGTCAAAATTCTCACTTTCCAGAAAAAACAAAATAGCTATCTAAGTACAATAAAATGTGCCTGCAATTATATGTGCTAGCAAAAAGTACACCTGCAGATGCTGTCAAGTGCAAAAATCTATGAACACTTGAAATCATTTCCAAACGTGGAGTTTGTAAAAAGCAGAACATATAATCATAGAATCAGAGCAGAATCAGATCATCCAGTTCCCAACGCCCTGCCACAGGCAGGGACCCCTTCCACTAGAGCAGGTTGCTCCAAGCCCCATCCAACCTGGCCTTGAACACTGCCAGGGATGGGGCAGCCACAACTTCCCTTGGCAACCTGTGCCAGTGTCTCATCTCCCTCATAATGAAGAATTTCTTCCTAATATATGAATATCTATTGTGAGTACAAAGCATATTTTGCTTTTGCACTTGAAGGGGTATCCACTCAGTGATCTTGAATTCTTCTGATATTTACACTTCCGGATCTTAAAGGATTTTAGTTTTTAAATAAGGACAAATAAAATAATAATTAAAGAAAATATTAACATGGCCATCCTCTGTGTTGCTTCCCAAGCCTGCTGTCACTGTTCTTTTTTATTACCTTTCCTCTCCTTTACCTCTCTCTCTCTCACATGGAAAATTTTTGTAGGGTCATTCCTCCTGTCACTATTCAGGGAAGGCTTACAGAAGTGATTAGCCTTTTGGGAGTGCAGTTTAACTGTTAGTGCCAATGAATTCCGCACCTTGTGCCTCTCTGTCAAGAGCCCCTGATCACAAGCAGCTTCAGTGCTGTCTCTGCAAACACTCCATTTTCCATGGAGCTACAGTGAGTCATGGATGGGTCAGCAACCTAGGGTATACAGTAAAATTAGGGAGATAATTCAATATTAGAAAGTGAGCTAGTGGAGCATAAAAACAACACCTTTGGACGCAAGAGACAGGCGATAGCCTACCATGCCTTTCGGGTGTCTTGGAGAGCTGCCCTGAGCACGCTGCATTGCACTGCACACAGTGAGCACCTTCTTCCAGTAAAGGAGGGCTGGATGCAGTTCCTTTTGAAAATGTGATCCCCCAATGCCACTCTGTCAGGGCGAGAGTGCTGGCAGGGATGACATCAGGCACTATTTATACAGAGGAATTTCCTATTCCTTAAAGCATGACGAACTCTGCCAGCCCAAAGACTGAGCATCCATATTCAGAAAGATCAGCAAAGCAACTCTTTCCTGACCAGAATAATTTCCTGATCAGACTTCAGATGGTTCTCTAAGATTTATTTTTTTTTTTGGTATCAGGAATGTACAATGTAATCAGTGTCAGTAAGTGATCTGCTGAGGCTCTCCGCTCTTTCAGTTTGGCTGTTGACTCCTTGGGGAAGATGGGTGAGACGAGATGCTTCAGAAGGTCCATCTGGGGCTCTTTAAGGCATTTAGAGGACTCTCAGAGCCTGCATTGTTGGTTGAATGCCCACACAGGATGGAACACAGGAGAAGGCAGCTCTTCATGAGCCCTTCCCTGCCCATGTGACTCAGACCCAAGCAGCACAGACCTGCTTCTGCTTATCCTGATGCTGCTGGTGAGGGCTCTTTCCATAAGGCCACCCCCCGTAGACTCCAGGAGGGGCTGCTGCCAGACACAGAGCAAATCTACTTGCCACTGCTGCACTCTCTAATGCCACAAAGGCAAATCATATAACAGAGGGACATACTCCCCATCTCCATCCTGGTAAAGCTGTCTCCTTCCTCAGATAACCATAAAGAGGAGCAGCTAGGGAAGACAACACAGTATGTCTTTATTGTACTTCCTTTAACAACTTTAAAGTTTTCTCAGGATTACACGGTAACTACAACTATTAACATGCATATGTTGCATTCCTGAGAGTGTTCCTAAGCGTGTCTCAGCTATTTTACCAAGACATATTAGAAGGCATTACTCATCTGTAGCAGTATTGTTGCTTGCCAAAGCCTTTTGATCCATCACCGTGCATGCCCTTTGTAATGATAATTTAGTAAGAGAGACTGATACTTAATAATTCAATTTTGGAACTTCCCCTTATCTGCCTTTTGTGTGCTGATATGAAATGGCACCATTTCAAAATACAATCATACTCTTGGTATTTCAGATACTGCAGATATGTATAAACACTATTGCCTGCTTATAGCTTTGTTTTCTGTATTTCATTAATGTGATACTACGGGGCTGGCAGTTCAGAGATTGATGTTCTCTGATGAAGTCGGAGGAGCTGCTAGAGAAAAAGCAGTAGTTTCCATAACTGCTGCCTATTAGTGTCCCTTGGCTCTGACCTTTTGCATCCAGCCTGGAGAGCGAGAGGTTAGGGAAGCTGCCAGGTCTGTTCAGGCCTGTGTCTCTTCATTGTGATGACCAGATGTCCTGGGTTCAGCTACAGCAGTCATTTTTTCTCCTTCTTAGTAGCTGGTGCAGTGCTGTGTTTTTGACTTTCAGCCTGGGAACAACGCTGATAACACCGATGTTTTTAGTTGTTGCTTAGTGATGTTTACACCGACCAAGGACTTTCTCAGTCTCATGCTCTGCCAGGGAGGAGGGGAAACCAGGAGGAAGCAGAGACAGGACACCTGACCCAAACTGGCCAAAGGGGTATTCCATACCACAGCACGTCATGCCCAGTATAGAAACTGGGGGGAGTTACCCGGAAGGCCCAGATCGCTGCTCGGGTCAGGCTGGGTATCGGTCGGCGGGTGGTGAGCGGTTGTGTCCTTTTCCCTTGTTGTTCCTCTTATCATTATTATTGGTAGCAGTAGTGGTTTGTATTATACCTTAGTTACTGGAGTGGTGTTATCTCAACCCGTGGGAGTTACATTCCTTCGATTCTCCTCCCCATCCCTCCGGGAGCGGGGGTAGGAAGGAAGAGGGGGAGAGTGAGCGAGCGGCTGCGTGGGTGAAGTTGCCGGCTGGGCTTGAACCACAACACCAGAATAGCACTGTTTTCCTGCAACTTGACTACTGACATGGGACACCTTTCAAACCCAAGAAACCAAACTGAAGCAAAATTGCCTTCAGAAATAATATTGTCTGATCAGCCTGTTAGTTGGACATAAGCTGCTTAAATCAAAAGGTGAGAGGGACCATATATTGCTGCCAGACCAACAGGTTATCAGATAAACCCCCTCAAAAGCATTTTCTGTTAAGGAAACAGGAGGCTGAGCTTTTCACTTCTCGTTCACTGTGTGCAGTGTTTGCTTGACAAACTAGCTTTAAAACTTTAGCATATATACACATAAACACTGATAGTGAAAACAGCTTTACAATAGCAGATTGTTGATATGGCAGACAATCCTGATCTAGACTTTAACTGAATTTGGATGAGATTCTACAGAATGAATGTACTTACAAATGGAAGAATCCTACATGAACAGGTCTTCTCATTTTGTGGGACTAAGCGACAATGATTTTGTCTATCGAATTAAAAAGCATCAATTTGCTAAGTGTGTCCAACTCCATCTACCCTTGCACAAATCACATTCACTGGATACCCCAAATCAGAGACTAGTTTTGGGATTTTCAGCTAAAACTTTAGAGAAGTTACGGCTATTAAGCCAGTGCCATATCTAGGCATAATACAAATGCCACATGTATCCTGTAGAAGCGTTTGTTACAGAGGAGTGCTTGGGTGATCACCCTGGGTGATGCCCATTCTTGTGCCCATTTTTCCGATGGCTGATGTGAATGACGTGGATCATCTATGGATGATCAGCACAGACATGGTCTGAGTCTTGCTGGATGACACCGGTTTCTCATGTATAAGGCACACAAATAATTTTGTATGGTTTTAAATTTCAAAGTGGTATGAGTTATAGTCCATTGGAGTGGTGTTTTTAAAATATGAAATAGAGAATAAGTGTTACATGCCAGGAGTTTGTCATAGATATGAATGAGGATGTCTGAGTGCAGAAAGCCAGCTGGGATAAGGAATTGTGTGGACCACAAGAAACATAACTTGACATGGTCTGATCTCTCCTGGCACCTGGAGTAAGCCTCCAGAGGACACAAATACCCAGAACAGAACCCAAATTTGGTCCCGGAAGGAACTAGCTCTCTTGAAAACTGCTCAAGAAAGTAGTAACATACATGCAGTGTGAGACCAGGGGCCCCAGGGGCCAGCTCCTAGATAATCGGAATATCGAGGGTCAGTTACACGGATGGGTGCGAAGGGCATGTCTGCATGTAGAGAGCTGTGAGTACCTGCAACAGGCATGGGGCTGTGGGCTTCAGAGGCTCACACCTAGAAGTGCCAGAGCCTGGGGGCCTTGGGACGCTGGTTCTCGCTACTGGGCAGTCTGGGTGTCCCAGACCAGCTATTGGAGGGATCCTTCCAGAAACTGCGGGGGGGGTGTGTGGTTGCAGGCAAAACACAATATAAATAAAGTGTGAAGTCAAATCTTGCTGCACAAGAAGAAAGCAGGCTGAAGCGGTCACCATAGACTCCCAGACTGGTTTGGGCTGGAAGAGACCTGAAAGCTCATCTAGTTCCAATCCCCCTGCCAAGGGCAGGGACACCTTCCACTAGTTGCTCCAACCCCCTGGTCTTGAACACTGCCAGGCTGGTTGTATCAAAATGTTCATGAAGCAGCACACCCCTTCATAATAGGACAGCTGCAGCACCATCAAGATGCTATAGAAACAGGAATGGCTCCAACAGCATGTTTGTGATTGAATAGTGCTCACACAGCCATTACTGAAATTAATTTCTGGAAAAGACTAGCTACTGGCTTGCTGATGAGATGAATTCTTAGTTTTCCAATACCTTACAAACTTCCAGTGCATCAGACAGATGTTTGGAGAATTTCATCAAAATTGGGAGCACAATGAAATAAAGGAAATGTGGAAGGAGTTGTGCATTTAAATTCCTAGCACTGTAGAAAAATGTGCAGTGACAGAGTAATATATGGCTAAGTTCTCTCAGTGGAAAATGTCATGCTTTGTGTGGAGAGAGAAAAGTGTGGAAGCCAAGGGAATTCTTAATTTTTAATCTAACTTGCCTTCCAAAGTATATCAAGTAATTTGTAATTTATTTAAAATTGATGCATTTCAGTGCATGCCCACTTCCTTTTAGTGTCAAGTAGAAAACAGGGACAGACATGCACACTGCATTCTGGTGTCTTTCAAGTTCATGTATTAGGTCTCTAAATAGAAATATGCAAAACAACAGAGCACAGGGTATAGTCATGATCATGAACTGCTCTAGAATTCACTCAGGCTTTGCCTTTACCTGTAAGGATTTACAATTTACTATGAGACAGGTCACTGAAATTGCTATGAAGAAAAGAAAGGGTTAAAAAGAAAGAAGGGAAAAGTGAAGTAAGAGTGTGTGTGTGTCTGCTGGTTTCAGCTGGGATGGAGTTAGTCTTCTTTCTAGTTTGCGGTTAGGAACTGAGTAGCCTGACAGAGGTGAGGCTGCTGAAGCCCCATGGCCCCAGGCCCAGCTGGGAGGAAGGCTGAGTGTGAGACCCAGTGGGAACACCTGCACAGCACAGATACGCTTGTGTGCATGGCCAGCCACATAGACCCTCACACTCAGATCACCCAGCAGCTGGTCCTGGCGACCTCTCAGCTGCATACATACACACACACACACGTATGTATGCAAACATACATACACTGACATGTGCATGCATGCACTTCAGCCCCTCCAGTTCCTGGCACCCCAGGCATACAGATGCTGTGAATCCTTGTCCCTTTTCCTGCGGCAGGGACTTGGCTCCATATGCCGATGCAAAAGACAGCCCCTGAACCAAGGAAATGGTTAGAAATTGGGTTTAATATGGCAGAACAGCCCATGGTGATCCGGTGTGCAGGCCATGGTCAGACTCCTGTAGCAACCAGCACCTTGCCATGCTGCCGGCCTCTTTTATCCCTTTTCTCTCCATTTCTCCACGCTTTTCACTCCCTTTTCCACCTTCATCCCTCCCTTTCCCCAGCTTTGGTCCTTTCTCTAAACACAGGTCCTCTACAACCCCAAGATGCTCATCCCAGCATCCCTGTAGGCAGTAAGCCCGTCACTCCACCAGGTGACCAGAGAGCTGCTCCTGTTGACCCATGGGGTGGGTAGCACCCCTGGGCGACAGAGCTGGCTGCCCACTGCGACGGGCCGGGGAGGAGAGGGGTCAGGGGCCCCTCAGTACTGACAAGGTTATCGGGGTCCCTTCCACCATCCTCATCCTATACTCCTTTGTGATAATGGAGATTAGCCTTTAACCAGGTAAGCGAACAGGGTGAAGATGCGTTCTGCCTTCACGGTCCTACAGGGCACAGAACACGAGTGCTGGACACCAACCGCACCAAGACGCCATCGCAAC
>NW_009941192.1:0-18044 GCF_000696875.1 Nestor notabilis | reverse complement strand
GAGCGGCTGCGTGGTTCTGAGTTTCCGGCTGAGCTTGAACCACAACAGTATGCAGAACTGGCAATAAGGATATGTATTAATAGGCTCATAAGCAGGACCACTGGTGAACAATTAACCTCAGAATATTCTGCTTAAGCTGCTAACTAATGGACTGGCAGTGTCCTCAAATACTTCAGTTCTGCAACATAAAACCAATTCCAGGGCTAACACTTGAACACAAAAACCAGATTGGTATATGGCTACATGGTGCACTATCCAGGTATTGATAACTTGCCTATTTTCTATGGAGGAAATTACAAAGAAGGAATAAATGGAAACAGGTTTGGAAGAACATTTGTTTAAATAAGGTAAAGTATATTAAAGTATATTATATGTTCATTTATGCATATATAAAATAGGCTAAGAGAGACACTTTTATGCTGAAAGTGAAATGTTAGTTCAATGAAGAGTGAAAAAAAATAGAAAGCAGGTGATTTTGCAGGTATTAAACCCTATTTTGCCAAATAATAGGACCGGTTTGAGTATTTCACTATATAATTGACAAATACAAATAAGAAGAAAATAGCACATACATCCACATGTTCAGCTTTACTCTTTCTGCATATTGTTGAAAAAGTCCTAATCCACCTCTACCCAATGTTTCCTATTTTCCTACTGAAAATATTTTAGGTCCTTTGCCTAAAATACCATTTATTGTAAAATGTTATGCCATACCTTACTATTCATGCTTTGAAAGTAGAGAAAAAGTACTTGGGAAGGAGTGCCAAATATATTTTTTAAACAGCTTAAAAGCTTTTAGTTTAATTAATCATGTGCCTACTATTCACTGATTTATAAAACTTAAAGTAGGACTTCTACTTTAAGATTTTAATTAAGAAAATGACTGTTTTGTGGAACCATTTACTGAAACTGTCAATTTATTACATCATTAACCACCATTAAGATTGTATTTGAAATTTAAGGAGGTACAACAGCAAACTCCAATATGACCTCCTATGAGAGGAGAGGAGAAAAAAAGAGAGAAGAGGAAAAGAGAGGAGCGGAAAGAAGAGGAGAGGAGGAGAGGAGAGAAATATTCTGGCATTTACAATTATTAATACATGTAGTACTGATCCTTTCACTCATCTGAACCCTTCTTCTCCTCCATGACTTTAAGAAGACAGACATTGAAAACAAAGCAATCAAATGTGAGTAACCCATTCCTGTGTTCCCTTCTTAACTACTCGAAAACACAGTGCAATCCACCAGCAGTGGTTCTCATCACAGCTATTACTGTCATAGATACAATAAGCACATGCTCTCCTTTTTTAGATATGAATTATCAGACAGGTAGGTACTAATGCTGTATTAGATTTAATTAAAGTAATTTATGTTACTGATTTATACTTAAAACCGCAAAAGAAAGGCATTAAAGATTCACACCTTTTTGTAAAGGACCATCTGAAACGGCACTCGAAATGAGCATCTAATACACTAGCTAAGGTTGAATTCTTGCGCCCCTTAGTGGTGAAAAATAGCTTCTCAGTTCTTATACTGCTACTGTACGCTTTACATTAGGATTCCATTAAAAAGCTTAAAACACCTAATTCCACACTTTCTCCCACATTTTTAAATATAGAGTGTCAGATATTAAAGGTAAACGCAGCTTTAAATTCTTCTTCACCACGAAGACATAATTGTTCATAAATTATTTTCTCATTTGATTTTAATTATCTTTTAAAAGCAATTGATAAATCATGTATCTACATCAAATGTAACTATCTTTTAATATAATCTGTAGTGCTGAATGCAACATATGACTACAACCATCTTTAGAAGCCTTAATGTTTACAGGTTAAAAACCCCACCCAACAATGTTCATACTGCCTCCTCTGAAGTGATATACTTAAAAAGATAAAAAGCACATTTCTAACTTCTTGCAATATAATAAATAGAGCTGTTTATAGAACTGTTCTGATCAACAGTATCACCCCATGTAATCTTCTTGCGTGTGCATGCATGACTTCTGAAAACCATACACTGTATGAAGATCTACTCACAGGAACAGCAACAGAATCGTATCATTTTCTTCCTTGCTTGACTAATTCAAAAATTCCATGTGCTCAGGCCATGAAACGGGGATCGTTGTGCAATGTCCCAGTAAAACGTAAGTAAGAACTCACACATATAAGCAGGCAGAATAAGCTACTGATTTAGAAATAGGATTGTGAGACATTACAAGAATCCCCGCTAGAGCTTTCAAAACCAATTTACCCTAAACCAGACATCACACATGGAACTTTAATTAAAAAGTAAATATTTTGCAAAGCAGCATTGGAGAAACAGTTAAGAAAATTATTTCCTGAGGAAAGTATTGAGAGACTTGAATTAAAGGCATCAAAAACTAATGAGGTAACAGAACTACTGGAGAAAGGCAAGTAAAAGAAATATCCATGAAAAGCTACATTATCAAATGCATTATGCTGGTGTTCACTGCAAATCCAACCCTGTGAAAATAAACCACACATTCTCTTAATTTTAATCAGTGTGCACTCTAGAGCTATGTGTCAAACACCAGCAAAGTTGGAAATTGGGTCAATTAATTGTCCATTATTATCAGATAAACTTACCAGTATTGTAAAATATTGTCTAAAAAAAATTATGCCAAAAAGCAGCAAGAAAAGCATTAAGGTAAAAAATAATATAAACCACAAGACAGCATTACCTTTTCCTGAAATTACTTCTTTCTCATGACGCCATCTAAATCCAAACTGTTAAGATAAGAACCAAAATTGTGAACAGTCAATGCATTCAGTGTAAGACTAATTTCCGTTGACTGATGTCCTGCATGTGGTTCATCCATTCAATTCTGGTTAGTAAAATTTCACCTCTTGCTCTGTTAATTAAAAATATGTCTCTGCCTCTGCTCACCAGAATGATTCCAATTTACACATGCAATTCGAACAGCAACTTTCTAAAAGGCTTCACAGCGTGCAGGAGAACAAACAGGAAATTAGGATAGACTGGCTTTACTAGATACTTCCTTGCGATTTTGTCCATACTGAAAACACCACCGGCATACTGAAAAGTCATATTAGCACATTATCAATAGATCACTTCTTATACTCTAAGGCAAAAAAATTCAAACCAAACCAACCAACAACTAAGTTGTATTTCTCTTTGCATTGCCTAGAAACTTTACCTGTAGATAACCCATCTACTATTTTTGTTTTCCAACAGAACCTGCTTCAACCTCTCAAAATGGCAAGCACCCCAGCGAAAAGATTGAAGATGGAAGGGAGTGTGAACAGCTTGGAAAAAACAATTATATTCTCACTAACAAGTAGAAAGAGGTATGCAACTTCTCCAAAAAAGGCTACTTTGTATTTTCATTTAAAATTCATGAACACAAGATGACAAGAAGATAAAATTACTTCACTGTGAGCAAAGCACTGAAGACTCTGTACTTCATGTTAAAAGACAGGCAGGCAAGAGGGAGAAGAAGGGTTACAAAATCCAAGAGGTAAAAAAAATGGCTGCAAAGCCCATCTTTGGCACCTGGGTTCCAAAGCATCCTTTGGATATGAACCTTCTCTTGGTGCACTGATAGACTGAACCCACACAAATGTGCACTTTGTAGATGCAATGGTATAAATTCTGCAATATACTGTACTGATTTTCAATCTTTTAAATTCAGTTTTAAACACTCTACAGAAGTACAGATACCTATTGCTGTGTGTGCTCTTCAACGCAGCCAATTTTTTAATATGCAATAATAATTCTTTATCTGAAGGGCAACGCATGGAGTTCTCATGTATGAAGTAGTATGTGGTTCAAAGAACATTAGAAAAAAAACATATAAACTAAAGTCTTGGCTTTTAAAAATGTGCCATACTTTCATATACATGCTTTGAACCTTAGTAACAAAGCTAAAAAAAGACATCAGCAGCCAAATACTTTGTCAGCACTGATTTTCCCCAAGTCAATATATTACATAGAAGATGTCTAAAAATTTGTACACCAACAAAAGGCTTTCCTCTTTAAATCGGCCCACTAATTTTTGAATTTGTATTATAACATAAACAGTGTTTTCACACCCACTGGTTTCACTGGTAAAAAAATCACAGAAGATCAGGTTCTGCTATCGTACTGTGTATGACAGTTTGCTAAGGCTGGATCGGGTTGTGCTTGGCCCACTCTGCAAACCTGCAGTGTGGTCTGAAGTACCATTATACCACTCAAGCTTGGCTCAAACAGAAAGAAGTCAGTTGTAAAAACCAAGAACTGTGCTGAACAGTTCAGTGAAAACAGAATGTAAAATACACCTGTGAATGTAGAATTAATGATGGAATGAGCTCATCCAAACAGTGATGACAACTGGTTTTGCTCTTCAAAGAGTATTTGCTGGTTCACAAGGTTTTCCAATTCTGAAAAGCTTGTGATGCAATTGAAAAATACTGCGGGTTTACTATTAAATGTCAACAGTATTTTGGCACCAATTTTGAACATGTGTGCTGCTGGCAATAAAGAGTAAAGAACAATCTGACCTTATCTGCATGTTTGCTTTTTCATAGTCCATCTGCTACTTCACCAATCACCAAGTTATCCATGCTCACTTTTGCTACGGTAGCAGACTTTTACACAAATTTTCCTCACAGTCTGAACTTGACTCAGTACAATGTAAATGATATTATACCCTTACAGAGTATTTCTGTAATGATATCAAGAAAAATAAGCAAAATAAAAGAGGAAGCCAGAACCACCTTTAAGTACATCTAGCGCAAAAGCTGTCCTCATCTACATCCATTTTTGCCAATCATTCTTTCACCAACTGAATGAAAATGACAGAGAGTGGCCGAGGCTAAGAAGAAACAATAAAATAAAAATTAAACACAATTGAATTCCTCTAACTAAGCTAAAAATCTCAGGAACAGATTAAACTGTGTAAGAAAAATAAAAATTAGGGTATGATGTTGAATAGTCTGCCTGCAATATTAAGGATGCAAAAGCATCATCACCAGACAGCATGGGGCTTCGAGCAACCTGGTCTAGGGGGATGTGCTCCTGCTCATGGCAGAGGGGTTGGAACCAGATGATCTTTAAGGTCCCTTCCAACCCAAACCATTCTAGGATTCTGCCTCATCTTCTTTGTTAAATGAGTTCATCAAGATCCTAAATGAGCTATTTCTACAAGGCAGACCAAAACAGATGTTTTACAGGAGTATCAAATGGCTAACTTACTAAGAAATGATAGTATTAAAATTGTGAAAGACCATTTAATACCCATCCATAAACTATTAAAATTCCCAAGGGAAATACAGACTGCTTGTATAATATGCATTGGCTGCAGCAACAACTAACGTCTAGTGACCTCTTTCACACAAAAAGAAATGTATGAATTTAGACAACACTGTGGAAAAGTGCTGTATTTAAAATATTTTTATTTTCACAGGAAAGCCTCCATGCTCAAAAAGTGACAAAGGCAAAAGTGTCTTCTACCAAATAGAAGACAAGTTTGCCTAGAAATCTGAAAATGATCTGGAAATCAAAACAAAGTATAAAATGTATTCTGTTTAATGACCAGGTGTCAGACAGATTTCATTTCTTAGCAAATAGGAGACATTTCCAATCTGCTAAGCTACAAAACAAAGCACAGAGACAGCAAATAAGAACATTTCTAAGAAAATACGACAACAAAGATAACATTTCTAGTCCAATGTGTATCAAAGTAAAACTTACATGCAGAGCACTCTTCCTTACTGCACTGCAAAACTGACAATAGAACTAAACTATCTGACAATGCAGATGGTCATTTATCAGCCTCAAAGCTTGCAGACAAGATACACTGAAGGTTCAAAGACAAACTTGACCTAAAAATTCTGATTTAGGGAAAATAACAGAAGTAACAGACCCATCACAAGCAAGAGCTGTCAGAGCACACTCTTCTAAGTAGCCTCACAACAGAGGGTCAGCTTGGCATTTCTCATTAAAAGAGAAGGAAAAGTTCGTATGTCCTAACTACACAAAGAAAAGTGGGATCGTGGGTCACAGGGTCCCATTTGCCTAAAGCCAGCAAAGTGAGTGCAGGTGTGCAAGTGAGTGTGTGAGCACTAGTGAAGATGAGACAAACTAGCAGTCAGCTAGGTGAAGTGGTCTGGGAGCAAGGAGGGTGAATGGGTCACCACCAGCCAGCCGTGGGTGCAAGAGCACCCGTGTATCTCTAATGACAAGAGCACAGAGCATGGTCTCCTATGGCACCAGGGGAGTCCCAGCCATCTCTGTCTGTGCATATGTGTATATACATGCACATACGTGAGTGAAACAGTCTGAACACACAATCGAAGAGCAGCTGTGGCACTGGGGGCTCATATGTCTTGGGTCTTCTGTTTTCTTTTGAGCTTTGGTCTTCAACGAGGTACTCTGCTTATTTTTCAAGAGAACCCCTCGCATAGAACTGGTCCTTATCATTACCCAGTACTTAGGAAAACAGTGTTTTTTCTCAGAATAGAAGTTCTACATGAGATCTGAGCTACAATCTCTATGCAGAGGTCTTTAAAAGAATTAGCTGGCTAGAAGATTTTGGCCAGTAGCAAACCAATTACAGTTGTGAAAAGACAGATGAGTATGTACATGCAAGTCTCAATCTATGCTATATATATGTCATGGTTTAAGCCCCGAACCCAGGACAATATATATTAAAAGCATCACAGAAAACTGGTCTCCAGCTTCACTTTGACACCACTTAGCAGGATATAGAATCACGGAACAGTCCAGGAAAGGGACCTTGAAAGATGATCTGGTCTAAGCTTTTGTGGGAAAGGAAGCGGTTACATATCACCCTACACAACCACATCTTGAAAATCTCCAGTGACAGAGACTCTACCATGTCACTGGGGAGGTAGTTTCAGTGAATTAATGTTCTCACTGCAAAAGATTTCTTCCATATATTAAGAGGAAGCATCATCATATAAAGCAACAACAACTACCATACAAAAGGCTGGCCAGCTGCACCTCTCGAAGCACCAGCACTGCAAAACAGAAGGCACAAGAGGCTATAGATATCCAACTTCCAGTTTCTGGCAATGCAGAAAAAGAATCAAGGCAGAAAAAATCTGAAAGCACAGACTGCATTCCATTGGTGTGAATGGGATCAGCAGCCTATTTCTGACTTTCAAGAAAAAAATCTGCTTTGATATCCTTCTGTACCAAACATGGACATGGATAGATCAGTAATGAGAAAAAAAATGAGATTTTTCTCATTTTTCTAAGAATTTCTAAGAAAGGACATGCTCAGAACGTATTTGAGAACAGAAAACACAGCCTAATATAAGAGAACTAACTACATGATACAGCAGAGTTATGCTGACATGGCATTTCCAAAAATATAGGTAATGACTTACGAGCATACACAGGAATTCAGAGTGACCTCAGAGTTAGGACAGCCACATTTTAAGTCTGTCAGGGAAACACTGTTTGCACAACACACACACACACAAAAAAAAGGAAACTGGGGCAGAACTGTTTCCCACAAAAGACAGCAAACATATGGAAACTTGGCACGGTAGCGAAAGAAACAAAATCTGTAAGCATGCTAAGGGAAAATCAGCTGGGGGGGTGGGTCGGAGATTGAGGGATATGAAACAGCTACAGGAAAATAAAACCAAATTTACTCAAAAAAACAGGAGGGAAGACTTCTTCAGAATTTCACTTTTTATTAATTTTCATTTAAGTTTTGCATTTTTTTGTTCCACTCATCTTTAGAAAGCTGTCATCTTTTCTACCTAATGTTAAGAGTTTATGTCCAGTCCTTACAAACATTTACCAGTGAACGTAATTTTCAATACTATAAATAGTCTCAAAGAACTTTATATAGCCACTGTTTGCAGGGCTGGGTTGTTACTATGCGCTAACAACACTAAGACACATCTGAGTTGAGCAACACTCTTCGCAAAATCACGATAGAAATGTCATGTATTCCTTCTGACTGAGAGGTTAGTCAGTCAGAAACTTCGAAATGACAAAGGTTGTTCCGGTTAAGAAAAACTGCTGCTGGAATTGGGCTGTTTCTTTTAAATTCTATTTACTTACAAGGAACATACAAATCCTGTTTCCATAAACAGAAAAGAACAACCAGCAAAAGAAACTGCTTTAGAACAGACATTTCCAAAATTGCTTCTGCCAACATCCCAGTACAAAACTCTCTCTTTTTAGACTATGTCTTTTTTTTCTTTCCCCTTAATAGTAACATTCCCAGGGATTTTTTTAGGCTTCATCTGGTGATTCTCTCCAGGCAAACTTCTATCGCCTTCT
Organism: Nestor notabilis; assembly: GCF_000696875.1. Classification (NCBI taxonomy): domain Eukaryota; kingdom Metazoa; phylum Chordata; class Aves; order Psittaciformes; family Psittacidae; genus Nestor; species Nestor notabilis. The sequence goes on along the minus strand of NW_009941192.1, from coordinate 9,755 downwards.
CTCCTTAACCTCTCTCCATTTTCTGTCTTTCTTACATACAATGTACCTCTTCATAAAACACCATCTGACAGAAAAGCTCCTCTTCCCACAGAAGCACATTTTTGGGGCAGCAACAATGCGTAGATTCAAACTGCTGCTGTTTATTAAATAACTTGACAAGTTCTCACAATTCTCTTTCTAGGGTAGGGGTACTAATATTCTGGTTTCACAACATATCCACAATCAAACCAATTTTTTAAAAAGGGCATACTTTAAAACCAAAATGATTTACAATACTGAAATGTACCTTATTCTCTTTGTATCTGCTGAGATCTGCTATACAGTATTCTTTGAACAACTTGTCATAATACTTCTTTGCAATTTTAAGAAAAAGTATTATTCTTATTAAACAGAACATGATACAATTCATTTTACGTTGTAATGACATTAGCAAGATAAAGACATGTTTAATCCGAAGAACACAAATAGCAAAGCTAAAAATGCAACACAAATACACTCACTGAGCTCAGGGATAATTTCCATAAAACTGGAAAAACACGTCTAAAATGCATTTACAGCACAAATTAAACCATATTTTTTTTCAAACTAGGGTTCCTTCAGAGTTTTCAGAACAGTCATTTGGATCTCAGAGCTCTATCACACAAACATTTCTTAGCTCTGTCATCAATTAATTTTGCACTGACCTTTGTGAGGTCTTTCATTTTTAAATGCATTAAGGATCAAACAATTATCACTAAGTAAGCACAGTAATTCTTTATTAGTAGGGGACACCACAAATTTAGTACAAGTAATCTAAAAATAACATGTTCTATAACAGTTCCAGGTACCAATTCATGTCTGCTTCATCATCTTCGTTCCACAGGAATCTGTGGTTTTCTCTGATAACATCAAGATCCGTCTTGTCATTTGCTCTATAAAAGGACACATTTTTTTTTAGTACAATGTAACATTAAAATGAAAAGACAGTAAAATAACAATCTGGTAAACACCAGTATGTCACAGTTGTGATCTCGACCTCACTGCATAAAGGAATATATTGCTATGGAATAAAACTATCAAAACATGTATTCCCTGGCATACCTTTTCCCCAGTGAAAAAGTCACGGTGGAAAATAGCCACTGAAATGGGATGACTTGATCCTGTCTGAAAATACCTTTTATACTTTTTATTGAGGATGGTAATGTTAGAAGGCAGCTACAGACAGCCCTAAAGAAGGTTATCATTATTCTGGACAATGGATAGCAATTCTGCACATTTCAAAAGTATTTCAGATTGTTATTTTGAAGTTACTGACAGATATTTCTAAATGTACCCTCCAAACAAAATTAATGCTAACCTGTCATCTTTCCTTTTACATAACAAAACAAGAATAATTCAGTTCGACAAACAAAACCAAACAAACCAAAAATTAAACTAGGCAATTCTGTGTTTTGGTTCTTTACAATGACTTCAGTTACTATTTGTGACCAAAGGAATTAGTAATTTGATACACAGCCACATCCCCCCTCTCCCCACAAAGCTACAATATATGTTTAATGGCTTTACATAACAGGGGAGCTTTGGGAGCATGAGGGGAAAGACTGCCAATGGTTCTTACCCAGAACGTCGGAAATCCTCTATTTTGCCACCATAGTACAAAATGTAGTCTTTCACAAACTTTTTATGTCTTTCATACTGAATAAAGCAATTAAGGATGGTTTCAAAACTTACTTTCTCTTATTTTAACATAGTTTAAAAATAATAAAAAGAAAAATAAAAACTTTTTAGATACTTAACAGAAAGAAGGGTTAGGTTTTGGTTTTTTGTTTTTTCCAAATACAGGAATTCAAGGCAATTTCATCTTTTCAACCTCATTCAGCTGCTAGACCTTTATAAACTTCTATCAGAGATGCTCTGCATGCATATACATAGAAACTGGGCCCATTTTTTCAGCTGTAAGTTAGACAAGAGCTTCTTAGTATTGGAGTTTAAGTTCAAAATAGGTTTGTATTTTTGTATTATGTAAATAGTATGGCTTCTAAAATGGAATAATTTATTACATTTTATCACCAACATTCAAATAAAAGTTATCTTCTTTGGTTTGGAGATGAAACTAATGGGAAAGTATGTAATGCTTGCTGTAGAACACTTTGGCCTCAGAGACATGATTTGAAACACATTTTGTACCATAATTTGACCACATGTATGTAATTACTTACTCAGAAAGTAAGTGTCTTCATAAATAAAAACATTATATATGGTTACTTAAAAATATTTTCAATTAACTTGTATGGTGTTTCTGAAGCAGCGAATTAAGAAACACATCATCTTCTGATACGCATCCCAGCAAATACTGCATCAATTTGAATAATTTGTATCAACCTACTATTCTGGAATGCATTTGCATTTTATTGAGAAAGCATTTTATTTTCCAAAGGCCTTCAAAAAGTTAATTTAACCTCAGCATGTGTTTTTCTTTCCTCTTTCCACCACAAACAGAAGGAACAAAGAAGCAAGGCCAGACAATTTAAGTTGCACAAATAAGCACATTTAACACAACATACTATTCTGTGCTGTTATTTGAGTTACTAGGTGTTAAAATTGCATAATGGTAAAGGTTTTAAATAGGAACCACTCAAAAACATTAGCAGAAACTCATAGAAGTCTCTACATAATAAGTTTTACCGCCATTCCAGCATATACAGACTTTTCTGTCGCTAATGAGAGTCTAGAAAGTCAGTGGGACTGATTTAAGATATGTCCCCTTTACAGACATACGATGGTTTATGTAGTGCCTGGCCAAATCCCAAACAGGTTAGGAGAAGTTACTGTCTGTTTACTGCAGTTTCCAGATTTAAGTCTTTCCATACATAATTAGTCCTTATTTTCCTATTTATTAACTGTTAGTGCTGAAGAACAGCTATTTAAACAAACAGGGAACCGATGGTATTTCAGATACACTTAAGTCAAAACATGTAATGCCCGGCCCAGGTGAAAACTAAATGCAAGAAGAAAGGTTGCAACCTAAATAAGGTAGTAGTTATAAAAACAGTTTAAAATTATGCATGAAGTATGATTAAGATATTAAATAAACCCTTCACATGATATTAAGCAGGCTTACATTAGAGTAGCTGTAGAAGATATTACTGGTGATCAGGCTGTTTTGAATAGACTTTTGAACTAACTAATGCATTCTTAAATTTCCAGTAGAAATGTATTTGTCCATAGATCATAGCAGCCTTATACAGAATAATGTTCTGTATAAACTCACCTGAAACAGCAAAGTGTCTTTGTGCCAGTCTAAATAAAATTCACTGTGTAACTTTATCCCTAACAGGACAAATGATCTTATAGGAAGAATCTGGCAATGCTTCTACTGACTAAAGAATTCTCAGTCATCTCAGCAACAAAAAGAAACTCATTCTAAGAACAATTCAGTATCTGGTGCTATACTGTCAACTGCTGTGATAACTGAGAAATCCCAGTATTTCACCATAACGGATAACCTGTGTCCCATCTTCAAACTTCAAGAAAAAATGTAACAGAAGGATACGGCATCCATTGCTATCAAGTGGCATCTTCTTTTTCTTGCTTCTTCCCTGTTAATAACAAACATATTTGAGTGAAAGCTGTCTTTACATGAAGGGAAAAATGTCTCACAAAAGCAATAGACAGAACATACCGATCCCATTCTTCAGCTGCGAACTGTCTGTGAACCACGCTGCCTTGCTTTGCTTTTTGGAATGGCTTTATGAGAAGGCCATCTTCCTTTATACTAAAGGTAGGGAGGAAAAAGGTAGAAAAATAGTCAAGAACTTTACATAAGCAATAAAATTTGCTTACACCAAACTCTGCACTAGCTCGAGTAACAAAACCTGCTATATTGCTAGTTTCTACAGGGATAAATCCAAACTTCAGAACCAACATCAGCTTAGACTTTACTTCGTCTGTAGAACAAAATAATAAAGGCATTTTCTTACAGTTAGCATTTAAAGAAAACTGCTTAAAACAGCAGTTTGTAATATTTATTTTTAGTAATATTATCACTATAGAACTACAATGAAAAAACCCTGAATATTCCCCAGTTTCCCTCCATCTGCAAAGCTCTATAAATCTCAGCTTAACAGCCAAGTGGGAAGTAGGAAGGACAGTATGTTCACTCAGTAAGAATGACTGCTAGTAACCTTATCCCATCCTTTGATGCCAATGTCTCAACACCTCATTAAACAACTCTGCCTCTCTCAGAGTAATCAAACGAATCACTCATTTAAAACTTTAATACTGCATTGTGAAGCATACTTGTCAGTGGGCAGCTAAAACTACTTTCAGAATTGAACAAAGTAATAAAAATTTAAATATAAAGTGATGCGCTTTAGCTAGCAAAAGGTATATTTAGTTTGTTCCATTCCTCATAGAGGTGGAGAAAAGATTTTTCCATAATTATCAGCTGGCAGAAAGAATGGAAGTCAGAAACCTGTAGAAAGCAAGCCAGGGAATTCATACTTTGAGCTCTGGAATAAGGACTCTAGAAACTAAGGGTTTTTATCATTTGCTCAAAAGGATCTGTAGGCACAAAATTCCCATGAGGAGTCTCCATAAAACAGGAATATGGAGAAAACTTAAGACTACTATTTACCACCAAGTGAAAATAAGTATCTTCATAGAGCAAGAAAAGGATATATACATATAAGTGAACCCACATAAGAGCCCAACTGGGAATCAGCAGTAGTGTGCCAGAACAAGGGTAATGATGATATTTTTGAAAGGCTCCTGTTAATATTCCACATAGAATAGAAAGTGGAATGGTATAATGCGTAAAGGCCTTTTAAAGAAACTTAACAAAACCAGTCACTGTTTTAATGGAGAACAGCTATATTTATAAAATAAATGGAACAGCACAATGCCTGCTATTATTCCAATGATTAAAACACGAAATTTTTTTTCCCAGAATGCAGTCAGACACTACAAAGCCCATTCTTTCAATTTTACTACAAAGGAAAATATGCAAGAGTCCTAGGAAAGTTTCCAGAAAGCCTTCTCCAAGTCCAGTAACAGAGCAAAGAGAAACAGAAAAAGGTAGGAAAAATATATGCACAATGTAGGCTAAATGTTCAGCATGGCGCAGAAAGTGTCAAAGGACTATGGTGTCAAAGCAAAATAAATACATAAATAGATAAAAATATTAGTAACAAAGAGATCAGACGACAAAAGTCAAGGTCACTAATTGTGTGAACCACTGGAAGAACTGGCAAAAGTGATCTCAAATAAGAGATGTATAGTTACATTCCAAGGATTGAGCACAGCACAGTTCACCAATTCCTAGGCCTCTTCGCAAATTAAATGATAAAAAAGCAGCACCAGTTCTTTACTTCCTCCAAGCAGGTGTTTTCTATCTACAAAGCCTGCTGCCATTTGGCCTTTTTTCCCTTGCTCTCTTAGCGGTTCTACGTGTCCTGATGGATCACAGTGAAGTCAACAGTGCAGCCAAACCCCAGCAGTTGATACTAATGCTTGGAAAAATGAAGCACTCTGCTCCAAGACTGAGGGGCATGTAGGCACCAGATGGACATAGCAGAACGGACCTTAATCAGCTGCCCCTGGGAGACAACAGGCTTTGGCAAGCTTGACATGAGGAGATGCAGGAATCAAAGAGACTGATCTTTCAAAAAACATTTCAAACCATTTCAACACCACACTTTACATACCACAGCATAATCTTCTATACACAATAACAGGCCATTTGCATACAACACATAATGCAAACTGTTAATTCTGTACTACAATACCTTTTAGTCTTTTGCACAGACTTCTCTCCATTCTCCTCATCACTAAAGTCAGAATCATAGCCTCCATGGCCACGTCCCTGAAAATAGACAAGAGTCAATATACCTGCTAATGTAATATGGACACAGCATAAATAAAAGAGAAAAAGACAGAAAATAAGTGAGCAAGTGCAGATTCTCACATCTGTCTACACCAAACCAAATCCAATAGAAAAGCAGAGTATATTCCAAATAATAGAAGGCAAAGACAGACATCAGTCTGTCAAAAGATCACTTTATAAATAATTTATATGTAGATGTCCCCATATTTAATCTTCACGTAGATGCAGATAACCAAAAATTTAATAAACATCTTTGGTCTTTACTTTCAAATAATCCCTCTTATATAAGAAAAAAGTAAGTATTTTCTCCAGGAGCCACTCATTCAGTGGGCTGGAGGATAGCAACTGATGTGCCCACATTATTCTCAAAGATGGAAACAAAAGTTTCTTGGGCTGTGGTACAGAATTTTACATTAGATCTGACATTGGTAGCTGGAAATCTGGTTGAAATGGTAACTAAAATACAAAATAATAATATGCCTGCAAGTATGTATCATCTAACCAGCAAAATATTTCTACCATGAAATTAAATCTTTTTTCCATATACTTTAGGACTACAATGTCAAATTAATGAATATAAGAAACCCAAATTATCCCATATCTTAATGCCATCAAATGACTAAGCACTAACTGATCACCTCCATTTTTCAAAAGCACAGTTATATGTCCAATTTTTTCAGCAGAAGTAATGGCTTAAGCAGATCCCATCTCCTCTCCCTCACTCCTACTCTAGTACCTTCGTTCCATTTGCTCAGTTACAATTGTGAAATTACTCATAAACCAGATAAAACAACTCACCCAATTACAAAGGATCCTACCTAAAAAAAGATCATTTTAACCCAGGTAAGTTTCCTGACAGTTCATCCAGAGTCCCACAACCAGCTATGCCAGCCAGCTGGGAGGAAGCACAGGCAGAGAACAGCCAGAGCTGGCAACTGCATAAACTAGTACCGACACCAAAAAATCATTTACAAACTGGAACTTTACACAGCTGAGCCAAAACCAAGAAGGATGGTTATTACACATCTGCATGGGGAAAGGTTCGATGCATGCTTGCAAAGTATCTTGGTAATTCAGACTATGGATGAGAAAAGGAACTGGGTTAGAAAACCAGTGTATTTGATTCAACATTGCTGATTCTTACGTTACCTATAGTCATATTCCTCCTCAGACAAAAACCTGAGAAAAACATAATCTGCAAAAAAGACACATCTTTTCTGGATGATTTTGATGAGGTGCCTTCTCTTGCTGCAAATGTCTACCAGCAATGCTACGCTGGAGACCCAGCTGTATCCTCTATTGACATCAACAAGCTGTATTTTGTTGGCCTGTGTAGTGCAGAGTATGTAAAACACTATCTTTTCACACTGGTGGTGAAGGATTGATTTTTAAGATTTTTTTTTTAATTAATTTATATTAACAATAATAATCTGTGCCTTTTTTCCTTGCTTTAATACTGTGACATTCCTTCCACTCGTCTGAAGAAGACCGAGTTTGTCATACACGTGTATAATTTGAACAAAAGCAAATGAGGACTTTCCCAGGAGACACAAAAATTATCAGTTACCAAAAAAAGCGTGGCAGATGTATGCAGCGTGTGCTGTAAGTGGACTTCGTGCACTGGCAAAAGTGCAGCAATGGTGTGAAGTCCTCCAGCAGAGACCCATGATAACCCACAGTTCAGATGCAGGTCTCATAGCTGAGGTGGTTCTCATAGCAAGCCTGTCACTACTTTTATTAATGAAGCTTATCTGTTCTTTGGAAAACGCTGAATACATTACAAGTGTGCAGCAAATATGTTTATACTTGACCTCTAAATTTTAAAAATATCATGTCAATCCAGGAATGTTTTAAATGGCAAAAGTAGTGCTTTCCAGATGAACACTGAGAGCTTCCTTCACACTCAAAAGGGGAGAAAATCCAAGCCAACACAACATGCATGAAAATCAACATGGGACAGATGAAGTAGGAAAAGAGGCCAGAAGAGAAAGCTCAAATAAAAGGAGACTTTCCTATAGTGGATGCCCTTGGAAGATGGGCCCCAGCAAAGCACATGTACGTGGTAAGCAGCTCGACTGATTCCAAGAATGACTCAAATGAAAAAAAAACCAAAACTGCTCCAACAGAGTTATATTGTAGGGCTCTCAGAAGTTCCTGACTGCCTTTTGGAAAGTTGTGACTGTGAATATAGGGGCAGGCATGTCCAAGGACTAGGTCCTGAGGGGCTGCTCTTTTACATTAAGATGATCTGACTTTTAAGTAAAACATAAAAATGAACTCCATCAAAGAATCTCATCCATGAATGAGTCTTTCCATTTTGGAAGGGCAATGTAAACAGATGCCTGCTTAATGTTGTGGAATTTCAAGACTGATTTCTCCCCTTCTCCACAAAAAAGGACAGGCAACAATCCCAGACAAGGAGAACGTATTTAAAATTTAACTCTAGTAAAAGAGGGGCAGATACCAAAGTTTTGTGCCTAAGCTAGTGGATTTTAACAGGCATATGTAGACATGGACATGCAAAACTGTCAAGAAAATTTAGAATAACTACTTTCACTATTTGATTAACCCTTTAATATAATCATTTTGATGGGATTTGTCAGAAACTCAGAATACTTTTATGTATGTTAGTAAGGTAAATACCAAACATTTTATCAAAACCTAAACCTAAATAAAAGCTACATAACTTAAACGGTACAGTGTGGTTTGTCTGTTTCACCAACTTTGAACTTCCTTTTTCCCCAAACAAGAAAACAAACTGAAACCACAAAACTAAAACAAGTACCAATCACTTACATTTAAGTAATCCCAACATCCTGGATTAATTAACAGCAAAGGAATTGGAGACAGAACCAAGCCCACTAATTTAGGAATCCTAAAAATCTGCAATTTAAACCCAGAAAATGTACAAAGACTGTACGCAACTGGGAGCGGACAGAGATGTCAACCGCTGATGTCAACACAGGACACTGTGGACACCACAGCACTGCATCTACAGGTGGTACGTGCATCTGTCAGGCTGAAGGTGAAAACACAGCACTGCACCAGCTAAGAAGGAGAAAAATGACTGCTACAGCTGAACCCAGGAGAGCATCCAGAAAAAACATCTCCGTTAACCCTCTCCGCTGAGACAAACACACACTAGTGACACAGCCATGTCATAATTCACGTCGACTCCCCCGATCACAACACAAAGCTGAACAGACAGGCAGTTTAAAAAAAAAAGGCGGAGGGCCCCAAAACAATCCGACACACAAAATCCCAACTCATGCCCCCTGACCTCAGCCCTCATCTTGCTACTCCCCGCACAAGCGTCACTTCCATCCTTCGCTTTATCTGCCCAGCACACAGGTCTCCTCATGCCTGCTCACAGCCCAGATGTGGCCCCAAACAGACCTGACAGCTCATTTTGGCAAAAAATACTTTAGAAGGGTCTGAAGGGAGAAAAGGGCTTAGGGAGCAGTACTGGCTGGATAAAGGGTGCCATGCTGAGAGTCAGCAGGGTTCACCGCAAAAACACTCTTCCTACCTTGAGACTCTGCAATTCTCACTTTGGGGGAAAAGACCTGAACGTAAGTACAATTAGCTTCAAACCTACTCTTCCTTGTAAAACTAATTACGAGAAGTATTTGCATATACAACCCAGTGAACGTCCCTAACAAACAGAAAAGACACAAAATACTGCCCCTTTATTAAAGGTCTCAAGCTATGGAAGGAGAAGCAGGAGTAAAGTACAGGTAACAGAAGACCACGACGGTGAGGATTAGAGCTTTGTAGGGCTCTACGGAGAAAAATCACACCGAAAACCGGCCCGTGTGTGTCCAACACGACTTCGAAGCTGTTCTCACGCCCCGAGAGCCGGCGAGCCCTGCCCCAGCCTCCTGCGTGACCC
>NW_009941191.1:0-5425 GCF_000696875.1 Nestor notabilis | reverse complement strand
ACCCTAACTATTCTATGATTCTATGAAAAGATCAGATAGTACCAATGTCTTGCACAGAATAAAAGTAGGGCATCAGAGGAAACTTGCAGGAGGAACTGCAGTGTAAATATCCGATTCTTATAAAAAAAGATTACAATGCAAAAATAATGACACACTATGAAGCCTTTTAATTGAATTCATAAAATTAAATTAATTTTAATTTCTTCTAGACAGGTGTGATATATTTTGAGAAAACACAGGAAATTAGAAAAGCTGATGAGTTGTTTTTCTCTTGTAGTTTAACGGAGGAAATTGGTCTAACATCTTAAAAGCAGCTTTTGGTAACACTTTGCTGTCAAGACTGGAGACTCATCAGCACAGACATCTCATGATAGTGTACATAATAGGGAGATTGCTAACTCATCAATTTTTAAGATAAAAAGATTAACATTCACAAGTTGGAAGTGAGTAGACTGACGCCTAATGCAAACTTAATCAAAAGCCACTCATCGAAGCAGCTCTGGCTTTAGAGTATTCAAAGCTGATAGTTCAAGACCTTCTGTCTTTAAAGGTATGCAGCAAGGGCCAGCTCCTCCCCAAAGGAAGGGGAGCTTGAAGCCAAGGCTGACACCAAGGCAGGCAAGGGCAGAGACCAGACTGCCAAGGGCACAGTCCCATCACAGACAAGTGAAGTGAGCAGGGCAGGCCTGAGTAAGGGAAAAGAGTCAGCTGTGAGCCCAAGGAAGGCAGGCAAACTCCCATGTTGGGTGTAGCACATGCAGAATCCTGACAGCATGTGCCCAATGCTGCAGAAGAAAATCTGGAGCCACATAGTCTCCAGGACTCTTTAGAAGACTTTTGTTGTTAAAGGAATTAGAACATTAAAAAAAATAGCTATGTGTTGAAGGGCAGAAAGAGCGAAAGTGCTGATGGAGCTGGAAGTCTGGAAGAAGAATAGGGGAGTTTAGGTAAATCACAGTAATCATCGCTTTTACTGGAAGATCATAAAATTATCATGTAAAATGCAGGAGAAATAGAAGTCAAATATATTATAATTAGTGATTTTTTTTTTTTAATTATATATTTGCTTGTACAGAATGTTTCTGGATGTTGGTAGATTATGGTCTTGGTCCTGTAAGGTATTGAATATCCTAAACTTCTGGCAATATAGCATAAAGCTGTTTGCTTCAACTTAGTCCAGCCTTTCTCAGCATTGTAGCCTAACAGTCTTTGCTCAATTGTTTCCAATTAAAAAGAGATGAATCCTCTTCCTGCTTCCAATTTGAGAAATAAATCGAGCTTATGAACTGCAGAACAAGCACCTTGTTTTCTCTTTGCAATCTGGCTTATTCAGATCCTTAAAAATTAAGCCTTTTCCACACACATTCAAACTGCATGCCGCATTTCACTCATGTCACTTTGTCGATTCCTCCATTCTAATCTCAGCCAAATGGACTCATAGATTATACACTATATGGACACATAGAAGTAAACAAACATTATGCTGATAAGGTATGCTCTCTGACTTGCATTGTTTGTCAGGCAATTGAGTGAGATAAGAAACTGTTCTGCTGTTACATGGGCATGGAAATGTATACTCCTTACTGCAGAACTAGACTCCACTATGTGAGAAGGATGAACTTACCTTCATACAGATCGTGTGTATCCCTGATCTGCTAGGCTGGGAAGACACACTGTCAGAGGAAAAATATTTTCCAGCAGAGGTATTAGGACAGTTTTAGAGAAAGCAGACTTAAACATGAATATAATTTCACTCATAATTTTGCCTTGTATCAGGTTCAACTGTCCCTAATCTATAAATCCATGTACTTTGCAGCATCATACAAAGCCAGGGGATATTACTGTTGAACATGGTACTTGGTACCACAGCTGCTGGAACTTGGCATAAGAGTTTGCCAAGAAACTTTAGTCATCAGTAGCACAACAGTCTGTGTTGCAAGTAGTCAGAGGGATGCAAACACACAAGGATATAGAATGTGCAAGTACTGCTGCAAAACTATATGTGGTGCAGGTGTTTGTCAAAATCTACATCCAGTCTCATTAGCTGTCTCCAGATCTGTTAGAGGACCTGAATGTCATGAACACAAACAATTTGCATAAGAAATGTCCAAGCTATGAATTGGAAACAAAATTAAAAGAAGAAACAGCTGTGTGCAATTGTCCATCCCCTGTGGAGATTAATATCACACATTACATGAAAAATCAGGTTTGGAAATGAGGTTAACAGAAGAATTAACCAGAAGAGGGAGTGAGCAATACCTCCTACATAGTACCATGTTTACAGCTGTGTCTTTACTGCCTTTCAGAGGCTACTCTGTCTTGAAAAGTCATCCTTGAGAGGGTTGCAGGATTTGTTACCTTGCTACCTTTAACATATTTACTAATGACAACAAATTGATTTTTATTTATCTGGCAAAGCAAACCTTGGTCTTTCCTCCTAATATTTAATCCTATTCAGCAATGTAAATAACAAGAAAGAAACTTGCAGATCTGATTAACCTGCAAGTTCCTTTTTAAGCAATGAGCGATCAATACCAGTACCAACTCCATTAAACAACCCTTATCACTGCTTGAGTCTGTGGATGCAAGAACATGGGTATATGCTTATTTTTACTCTAATGATTCAAGAGTAATCTTGTTCTTAAAAAAAAATTAAATTAATAGAAATCCAGATTATATAGACTTTAATAATTCTTTATTAGTTCAGCCATGTTTTAGGTGAGAAGTTTTCCCCTCTTGATGACCCAGAGGATTATTTTGCTGTTACCATTGCACTCATAATGTAAATCACCTTTTTAGACGCACGTCGGTAAACATGGTACTCTTAACAAAGTGGTGAAATGTTGAAATGTCAGTTTCCACCAGATCAAAGTCTTTTAATTGTCTGCAGAACAGGGGGTGAAAGCATGCCATGCTGACCTATGAATGTTTTAAATCCAATCTGAAAAGCAGTATTTCTAGGCTATATATTATCTCAGTTTCCAAGCTAGTGGTTCCTTAACCAGAACAACAGGTCACTGTCAGCCCTTGAAACTGTTGTGAAATCATGGTTATCAAGTTTTTAATGGTAAACGTTATAGTAGGAGCACATGAATGGACTGTTTGTGAATTTCTTAGAGTAGCACTGAAAGCCACAGCCTGACAACCATTCCTAACATTCTTTTAAACACTGGTTTCTCTAATGAGGTTGGAAAACAAAGTAGGTAAATTATGCTGACACTTACTTTCAGAATGGTAGATAGCTACAAAGCTTATAATTTTGGGCTACTCTGGAGTATACAATACTCTTTCATTCTCATTTGAAACTAGATATACAAGAGTTGAAGAATATTTTCCTTTAACAGCTCCAGCATCTTCCTATGGAAGCATTGTTCAGATGACATCTCTTAGATGCTTTTGTAAAGACAGTTATCTTCTTGTGATACAGACCAGTGATGGCTTGGGCATACTGCTTATATGCTTTTTGGTCTGCTTGTATTTAGTATATATGATGTGTCAGCTATACAGTACAAGTTCACAGTATAATTGGTTGGACATATTTGGATAGACATTCACGGTATTTACTTGTTTGAGATATCCAGACTCATGGCAGCCATGGGCATCTGGAAATTGACAGATTAATGCCTAGTGTGAAAAGGTTCTAAATTTGTGGCACATATCATGTCAGATGGTACCAAACTAGGAAACAGGTCCTTGAGCTCCTAAAGAAAATTACCATTAAACATAGCAACTATGCAGAAGTTGCTGGAATATCTCCTAGCTTGCAAGGATGGCAGCTGTCTTGTGTCCCTGATGACACAATCCAAGGGTGAGAGGTTCTGTGCTATTCATAGCACAAGGATGAGATCCTTTGTTCTCTTAAAGCTACTCTGTAGCCTATCTTGGAAAACAAATATGTAAATGGGTCATATAGTGCAGCTTGATGACAGGTGCTCAAACCTGATGAAACAAAATGCTTCCCTGCTCATCCCCATAAAACATATTTAATTTCTGCCACTTGCAGGAGCATAGTAGCATTCTAGTCAGTATGATTGAGACTGACAGACTAGGGTGATTTTTAGGAAGTATTAGAACTTTACAGTAAAGCTCCAATATCTCAATTCTTTTGGCTGTAATCAGGAGACCACGCGATGCTTTACACATACAGAATAGTTAAATTCTGTGGCATAAATATGACCTCATTCCTCTAACATATAAACAAATAAGGGGCCAAATATGCCAAGTTTGGCCTGATTTTTCTACATCATCTGTGCAGTTATCTGCCCACTTCCCATATATCTGAGTACAAGCCTGAAAGCCACCTAATAGAACTCCAGGTCTAGGATGGGAAGTGAATTTCAAAGGTGAAGACGACAGGTAGGCAGATGTTCACTGTCAGCCCTCTCTCAAATTTAACTCAGTTCTTATCACTCCCATTCCTTTCAACTGCATTGTATTGATTCCTATGCCTTATAAATCTTCAGATTTAGGATCTGAATCAGTCATTGACTATTTGCGGTTTGAGAGAACTGTCTTTGACTGCCGTGAAAAGAACACTGAGCCTTATCCAGCTTTTCTGAAAATGTTTTAAAAATTACATTAAATATCTGCTTTTTGGCTTAGGGAACAGTCCATTGGTCTTCAGCAGTATAACACCTTGGAAAACAGAGAGAACATACTATGGGTTAAGTAACAAGATGTAGTAATGATACTAATCCACAGATGGTCAAACTGGGACTTATAGTATATGACTTTTTAGTCAGTCCTTCCAGAACATAAATGAAAGGGATAATATTTTTTTAAAAATAATTTTAACTTCACAGCTTCCAAGAATAAGGTAAGCACTTGGCCACTTCTTATAAACTCTATAAGTGAGTGAGTTTAAATGATTGAGTAGTAGGGGCACACTTTCATAATCAGGTTGTACTGAAAGAAGAAAAGTATCCTCAGCTTCATATAAAACATGTAAACTTTGGTTATTACATAAATCAGTCATCTCGACCTCTCAACATTCAGTGGCTCTGCCTATGATAAAGGATTACTATTGTCTGCAACAATCTTCCTCCCTGACCTCAGACAGAAAGCCCTGAAGCAATATATATTGATTTAAGTGAAATCCTTTCAGCACTTTGAGCCAGAACTGTTCTACTTCTCTGCTAATGACTACAAGGAAATCTCAGGAAAGGAGTTTCAGGTGCTGCTTGGTTGAATATGCAGGGGAACAACAAAAATTACTTTACATGAGGGACAAACTAATCTTCAGGTTAGTCCCCATAAACTGATGTTAAATTGGAAGTTTAAAATTAGCTCTGCATAACTTGAGGATTTTGACCATTGTCGGATGCTCAGAGAGAGCAAACAGAAAAATTAGGAAAACTTGTCCCCACTGTGATCCTTTGAATTGTCTTCACACATATTTTGTGAGGTGGGCTGATGCCAACCTCAT
>NW_009941190.1:18748-24450 GCF_000696875.1 Nestor notabilis | reverse complement strand
ACCGGGTAGCTGTTGTGCTACTGCTTTGAGCTAGGTCTTTCAGCATTCCTGTACTAGACCATGCATCCTTCAGACAGGCAACCTCTAGGCTAGGAAGTAAGATCCAATAAGGAGCCTTACGAAGTGGAAGCATCCCTGGACCTTCCCAGAGAAGGAACAGTCATCAACCTACTCAAACACTATAGGGGAGGGTGCAGCTGCTGTCCAGAGATTCCAAGTAAACATCACAGCAGATGCAGACAGCACACACATCAGTGCAAGCTAGTGCCTGGAGTTATTCCTGCAATAACTTCACTTTATATTACCTAAACAAGCTAAACTACAGTTAGACAAGATACATTACACATGTTGCTGCAGTTTGATCAGTGCTCTGTAAGGTCAGAGCTGTGACAATTCAGATCAAAATAGGTACTAAGCATTTCTAGTCTGGCTCTTAAATTAATCCATTTGATGTAAGTCCTTTAGCTAATAAGAGCATGATTGCAAGCATCCTTGTTCCGTAAGGGATTATGATTAGCTGATGGCATGTTTTTGTTCAGATATGCTGCCATCTGAGAATAAACAGGCCACAAGTGTAAAACAACTACTCATTAGGAAAAAATCCATCCTAAACTTCCTCTTGATGCTGTGCTGTCTCCAGTTACACACCAGACTGCAGCATACCTTCAGCCCAAGGCATCCTTTCCTTTGTAAGTAGCATGCCATCTCATGATTTGAATACAAGTTAGATGATTTACAATATGCTCTCCACATGTAAGCAAGCAGCTGCTCTGCTGCTGTTGCTCTAGAGACAGGGGAGGGAACATTACAGATGGATATGAGATGAAAAACATACTGTTTAGGTTCAACAATACTGAAACATACATAGTGCTGTCATCTGTATACAATGCTCTTTTCCATTCAACCACAATGACAAAATAATAATTGGCTGGCACAGAAGTGTACATTTTAAAAGGTATCTAAAATGACAACCAAGGAGAGAAAAAAATAAGTCTTCCTCTTTAAAAATCAGAGACCAGTTTGTCTAAACCATGTAGCCTGCTACTGGGAGTAACGAATCACTCAGCCCTCCTCACTAAGCAGAGTTAGACAAGACCACTGTGTAGGTAGGTAGGAGATTCTTACAATACACCTGAAGCACTTTTTGGAACTGATAACTCATGATAGCTGGTAAAATTACTCACCATCCAAGTCTGGTTAATCTGTATGTTGTGCCAACAGTGCTGTTTCCCATTGAATGGAATACTTGTGATGCCCATTAAGGATCCATCAAGACAAGTGCTCCATGAAGAGATTTACAGAGATGTATACAACAGCTCATGCAGTGGCATTTTAAGTTCATCATAATGTACAACTTCCTTCTAGAACAATCTTAAATTTCTAATTAAGAAATTTACCTGCTACTTATCTGTCCTCTTTTCTTTCGCATGTAAGCAGCTGTGCTAGCTGCTATATAGCATTTTTATTGTACTGCTAATAGCAGCAAAGTAGCTGTCAAGCTATGCTTGACAAGTGACAGTAGTTTGATAGCAGAAGTCGTCACCTCTATATTCTTAAAGTGCAGAAAGTGTTTTGAGAATCCTTTAGAAGAAAGCAGGCTGGTATAGAGCACCAAAGCTGGGAATGATTAACTCGCTTATCTAGTGATGAGGGCAGTGCTTTGTGGGCGTGTCTAGGCGTCAGCATACAGAGTCCAAATGCAATGCAACCTCCCCTCTTGGACACTACTACTGTAACAACTGGAATTCGTCTATATACTGTGGTCACATTAATTCAGTTTCAACGACTGCAGCAAAGAAGTGGTTAAAGCAGCAAAAACTGTGCAGATAAAATTAAAGGTCTTGCTGCAGCAGAGGAGTGCTGCAGCCCTAGCAGCACACCTGCATCATGCTTACTGCATGGGCAGTTGGTCCTGCTGTGCATAAGGCAGTGTGGCACTGAGATCCCTGGCTTGCTGGATAAACTGGTTACTTCTAAATTAACTGGAGCAGGGTTGCTTGTCTTGAGCCACAGCACTACATTTGCTTCTGCTATTCTGGGGACCTGTGCTACGCAGCACTGCACCACTCCAGCCTGTCTGGAGTTGCTTCGGTGATCTCTATCAATGATGCACTGCAGTGTGCAACTTTGGCCTTGGCTGTGCTTATAGCAACTAGTCAGGGTGGCCTTTAGGCACAGACCCATCTACCAGCTACATCCTGAAAGCCTCAGACTTCAATTGCTAGTTGTATACTAGCCCATCTCTTCAGCAGCTTTACTGAATATTGCAATTTGAAGCCAAGCCTGCCTGAGAAAGTCTTTCAGTTATCTGACTTTCTGCTTTCTCTTCTGGTTTCCCCACCATAGCAGAGAAATAATGGAATGTCTCAGCTGCTACATTCTCCCTCCCATGTTTTCACAGGTCTATTAAATATTTTTATTTTTTAAGAAGCATCACCCTGGCATACGGCACAAAGACTTACCTATCAAAACTGAACCATAGTGATTATAATACAAATGCTGCTCCAAAGCTGAAAACATTCATCACTCCTGCAAATAAAGGACTATTTACTAGCACTTTTATCTGAGCTCAGACAAAACACTTCTAAAACAGCCCTTTGTTTGCACCTCAAACTAAAGGGCAAAATGTTACTGTGGGTCTGCAATTTGTCATCTACAAATGCATAATGAGTGTCTATGAGGACAGGCATGGTCCTGATTCTGATGCTTTTATTACAAGGAACTCTGCAATATCAACTTGTTTTCTCAAGTGCTCTTGCTTTTTAAACTGTGCATTTTAAAGTTAGAATCCTAGGAGGATACAGAAGGTAAAGCATAGCAGTATGAGCAGTTTGTTGTAATACAAAGCAAGCAAGAAGGAGAGTAAAAAGATCACCTAATTAACAGCAGATGAAGGTATAACTCCAACTGACCTCTTTCATATGTACAAGATTCAAGAAGCAAACATGGGGTTTGGGGGCAAAAAAAGGACTGCAGCTATAGAAATCATCATATTTATTTGTTCAGTTATTTCAAGGACAATTATTCCAAGGATGTCATTCAAGTGAACTTGCTTTTTTATGACTCAGAGAAATTCATTTATGCTGCACTCAAATACGATGTCCTTCCTTTTGCTGCTGAAAATCATGCCACACTTTGCTCAAGAACAAGCTATGAAGCCAAAGGGTAGTAAGGGAGGAAATTCACTTTACAGAAACAATGCTACAAAACTTACATGAATTTCTTTGATGTCACTTTTCTGGGTCTTCTTCATTTGAGTGCTATATACGAATGTGAACAGCTCAGCTGATAATTACTCTGTATATAATACAGGTACCTAAAAGTAGAGCAGATCTACCACTGACTCTTGGCAGTGTGAAGTTTGAGTGCCTTAATGAAATCTCAGTTTTGTTCCTATTTGTGTTAATCTGTGACGCTCTCTGTGCCTGTTTGATAGCTCTCCCCTCTGCAGCTGTAATAAGCTTGGTACAAATCTAGCTAAATCAAGTTACTATAAGACAGGGAAATTAATAGTTTTAAAATGAAATTCATTTCTGTCTGTATTTTAAGATCTCTCTGCCAGGTTTTAACATACTTGTTTCCTGAATGCTGACAAGCAGAACACCTTGTATTGATTCGCAATGTTCACCCTCCATGCGACATCACTGACAGCTTCATTACATGGGATGCTAATTTTTTTTTCCATGTGGTCACTCTTAATGTGATTAAATAGACTTTGTATTTTCAAGCCATTTATTTGGAAGGAATTGTGATTGGATTGTCATCATATCAAGGTTATTTAACCTAATATACAGCAGAAAGAAAAAGTCCCAAGCACTTCTGAGAGGTCATCAACTGATGTTCTTTAGAAAGTACATTACTCAAGTAATTTTTGGAGACATATTAAAGAGGTATTTTCTTTGCAATCATGTGCCATTTGAGTTATTCAGGGTGCTTTGCATATTTATAGCACACACACTTAGGACAGCTCATTTCCTATTTGGAATCAGAAGTCAGGTTCCACTGCAGTCAATGGGAATTTTGCCATCAACTTTAATGAAATCAGGATTTGGCTCGTACTATATATAACTTCGATAGCTTCAAACTACTCCAAATACTGATGTGAATTATCACTGGCTTCTGCCCCTGTTGTAGAATTGCTAACACAACAGTCAGGCTGGAGTAAAAGCAGCAAACACAGAGACTACAGTTGTGAAAAATGGTCACAATAAAAGCGTAAAATACTGTGTCACCCATGTAATTAACGGTGTTAATCTGCACGACTTTCCAGATTAATCTATCTTCTTGAATTTAAGTCACTTAATATGTAACCCGCAGGGATAGAATAATACTTTCTTGCAGATAAACATGCTGCTATAATCAGAATATTTTCAGTCAATTCATACAGAAGAAATGTTACTCTTGTATGAATGTATAATGCACACAAAGAAACAGATTACACCTCTTAGCAAAGGCTTTTCTTTAAGATTACATAAAATTATGTACCGCAACTAGTACTTCAAATAACAAAATCTTTTCCTGATCCACTGCATAAAGTGTCTATACAAATTTCTACTAGTCCTCTGTTTCTGTAATGCTTATGATTGGGAGTTCAATGTGATCATAATTTGGCTGACTGAAAGACTGTAAAAGAGGCACGACTAAAGCATTGTGCCAAACAAAAAAATCCATAGCTGATAAGCAACACAATGTTCGTTATTAGCAGCTTCCTCCCAGAGGACTCCCGCAGCCAGCAGCAAATCCCACGGTCTTGTTCCCAGGGAGTTGTGCGTGGTTGATGCAGGCTCAAACTAACCTTCTCAGTTAATTCTGTTTCACATAACTCAAGCACTTCAATGCTTATCATTTGCTAGCTCATCTCCTTCACCTTATCCTCTTACAGGTGTGGAATATTGACCAAACCAGCATTTATCAAAGGTCTCCAACAAACATTATGCAAGAAAAAAATGGATGTTGTTAGCCTATTTGGGAGAACACACCACATTCCATGCAGCAACTGCCACCCATATACCTCACAGGACTGGACTCGGTCCTCCCAAAACTTAATGGTGTCACTGTGAAAACTTCTTTATACAAGTGTCTAGTGAAAGCAGGACTTCACATTGTTAAGGAGACTCTATCCTAACATTAACATGCTTTTAGCTGTCCAGCTGCCAATAATTGTAAATAAGCATCTGCTTCTAGTCTCTTCCAGTACTGTTGGCTTAAAGGCATTTTCCATCCAGTGTTTACTGGCAAAGGATGCAAAACTCAGGTTTCAAAAGGCTCCTTTGTAAAGATCCAAAAATGGAAAGATATCGGTTGCTACAATGACCCTTTCTGAACTTCTGTTCAAGCTGTTTGCATCTCTCCCCACTTCCTAGAAAAGAACTGCTGTTACATGGCAGAGGGACATCAAAGTTGTCCCCAATGCCAGCCAATTCTGTCACACAAGAAAATTGGGAGAGATAAGGACCAGGTGGGTCAGTGCATAAATTAATTTGGCCAAAGAGCTTTGCATGCTACAGGCAACACTCAGTAGCTTCTATTATTTTACTTACTTTGTAATTTGCACAATCTGCACCCCCCAATTAGCATAGATGCTTTCTTAAAATGCACAGTTCAGAAGTTGTTTACCTATGCCACAGAGTCATCAGGGTATAAATAATGACACTGATAACAGGTTTTGTTCAAGCCTTTAGTTCATCTAGAAGCAAAACTTC
>NW_009941190.1:15622-18717 GCF_000696875.1 Nestor notabilis | reverse complement strand
CAGCCCTCCAACACGACAAGCAGAAGACCAGTGCAAAGTCTTTGACAGCCAGCAGTGCTCACTTTGATGTGAATGGATGCAACTGATTCTCTTTTAATGACCATTAAAATTCACAGAAAACCTGCTAATGACTTTTCACCCTGTCTGCAAAAACTAACTACCCCTCCTAATTCCCTCCTCAGTTATCCAAGCCATTAGAATGTGTCTCTGCTAAAACCAGACAAGTAGCCCCAGCCTCCTCTCTAGTTACAAAGCCTAGTTAGCAATTACACTTGCAGCAGCTGGGGAATGGGAAAGAAAGAAGCAGCACACATCACTGAGAACAAAAACCATTATTGTCAGATACCCTGACAGGTCTCTTCTTGGCATGTAAGGTCTCTGGGACAGTTTTGTTTCTTTGTACTCTGCCCCTTCACACACATACCGGCAATTAAAGCAGTACGATTACAGAAAATCAATGGTGAATTTTCCATCCTCTTCTATTTAGAAGAGGATAGAATTCCAGACTGTTACTGGGGGATGATTCACAAAATGCACGTAAACTGAGGGCCATTTAACTATTCAAAGAAGGGAAGGAGGAAAAAAGCTTTCAAACTGTTTGGAAAATGTTTCAGATGGTAATAAATAAAAATACAGGTGTGAGTGCACTGCAAAGCCTCTACTGAAACCCTGCAAAGCCAGATGTATTCCTCAAGAAAGCCTATAAATCCAGTCTCATTCAGCCACATACAGAAGCCATTGTGCTGCATGGAGTGGTAAAGCAAGACACAGTTAAAAATAAGAGTGATGGCACAAGTAAGTGAAGTCATCATACTTCTGAACTGCAGTTCTGTGATTTAGTCACAGTTTATGCTATCCTTTTAGCTGCAATATGCAGGCATCTGTACCACTCCTTAGCAGTGCAGACTAACAGAAGTGGGTATGTGTGTCCATTCATGGCTAGAGAGATTATTCAGGTCCTCAGAAGAGCCTTGTAAACTCAGTCTTACAAATCACCAAGTTCAATTTTTGTCTTGTTTTTAGTAAATTCACATAATGTCAAGCATGTCTGATGCTTAAATGTCTATGTTGCAGGATGAAGGACAATAAGGCAAATAGTCTAGCTTTTAGATTTATTTGGTTTGGAGGTATCCTAAAACTAGAGAAATCAAGGAGAAAATAAGGAGATTCTCAATAGATTTGCAAGGTTCACACCTGCTATTAGAAGCAGCATTACCTTGCTCAGCAGAGAGCTCCCCTGCCCTTTGCAGATCAGGCAAGAAACCTCTCACAGGCTCTGGTATGCCTGCTTCTCCTCTGGTGGATTAAAAACAAAGTGTAGAAATGAACTGACGGCTTTCCATTTCTTTCACTAATTACCAGTCACAGCAGCTGCTTGGGGGAAGAGTAACAAGCTTTCTCTTTTTTTTTCCCCCCTCCTTATTATTTGAGCAAAATCCTAGGCTTGCTTGGTGCATATTTTTGTGCCTTTTTTTCTTATGACACTACTACTTGCTGCAGTCAAGAGCTGTAAGCTCTTAGTTTTCTTGTTTTAGCTAGAACAAGAGAACAAGGTTTTCTAAAAGGTTTTGGTTTTGTGTTTCTGCTAAGGACACTAAAGCAATAGAGCAAATGGTAGATAATTTGGTACATCCGTCCTGCATTTATTAGTTAGTGATGACATAGGTATGAACA
The DNA here is from genome assembly GCF_000696875.1 of Nestor notabilis. Taxonomy (NCBI): domain Eukaryota; kingdom Metazoa; phylum Chordata; class Aves; order Psittaciformes; family Psittacidae; genus Nestor; species Nestor notabilis. The sequence continues at coordinate 17,043 of NW_009941190.1, read as the reverse complement.
GGCCTGGACCTTACTGCTGTTAGGCTGGAAGTCATATAGAATCTAACTCTTTTGATCTGAACACCTGCAGAGATACTATTCCTCAGTAGTACAGTATACACTGCCAAAGGAACAAGAAGTCTCTAAGACAGAAAACTGTAAGACCTACCCTTTAGGTCTAAGCTTAGGCTTACTGTCTAAGCAAAATAAGGACTAGAATAATTAATGACTACTGGGGCAAGACTCAAGTGAATACAGCAATCTGTTCTTCACAATTAACCATCACTTACTTGCTAAAGCAGTTATAACTAATCTGGAGAGTACTTAACATGTAGATGTTACTAGCAGGGAATTTGACAAAAAAACCCATGACTCCACGAGGATTTGAAATAGAATTATAACTAGGCCCAAGATTTACATGAGAGAAGACACTCACATGAGCCCTGTGGTCAAGCTTGTGACTAGCCTTTCAGTGCACTAAAGGATCAGACCAAAATTACTGGAAAACACTTTTGGGTATAATTTACCTTAGACCAGGATCCAAGTTTTATCACTCAGCTTTAGCTTTCTTCAGAAAATTAGGTATTTGACATATTCTTCAACTTGGTAGTAACCAATGTTAGTTCAGCTTCAAAACCTTTATGTGGACTCCACTGAGGGACAGCTAGCTTTGAATAGATTAAAAAATTGGGCCCGAGTTCAAAGTACTGGTCTAGGACAGAAAATCTGTAGATGGTCCTCAGTTTTGCTATATTCTTAATGCATTGCCAAATGTCATCTTCTGACCAAGGAAAACAACAAAAATTTGCTTTCTCCTGGTTAGACCCTGCCCTGTTTCTGCAGAAGAAAAGGTCTCTTCAGTTGGTGCACTGCTAATAGTACTAGGTGGGAATTACCCAGGATAATCTATTTGCATTTTTGTATTTTCACAGTACAATCAGATTTCTCTGTACAAAGCATCAGTACACTTTTTACAAGGGCTCAAATCCCCACAAGTTGTGCAGTCCCAAACCTTAAAAGAATTTACATACGTCAGCTATTGGGAAATTCATGTTTTATAGAAGACTACAACACATTCCTCAGTGGCTCAAACCACACATTATTCCTATATGAAGAACAAAACAGCATGCAACCAAAGTTGCATCTGGCCACACAGTAAGGCTGCTACTATCTATCACTTAAATAGATGAGAAAAGTTGCCAGTAAGTTGCTGCCAACTGCTGCTCTAATAAACAATATTTCTCTCAGCAGAAAGCCAGCACCATGTGCTGATTTATAGTAAATGTGCCATTCTTTCCCTGTGCTATCAGCACTGGAGACAATAACAAGTAGCTCAGATCACGAGAATACATTTTTATGAAAACAAACCAATGGGTGTTTGCACAGCATCTTATCTGCTATATGTGAGCATAGAAGCATTTGCACTGCTCCAGTGGACACCC
>NW_009941190.1:0-15591 GCF_000696875.1 Nestor notabilis | reverse complement strand
CTGCTGTCGGTTTCTCAAGCACAGCTTTGAAAATGAAGTCCAACACATTGTCAGTAAATAGCGTTCAGTGATATATTTGACACATTTGGATCTACGGACACAAGAGTCAATCCAAGGCTGTGAAGAGGTAGCAGAGGTTATGCCCTATTATGGAGAGGAGTTGTATGCGTACTCTGAACCAGCCTGCACACGTAACCAGAGGAGGAGCTGAGCAAATGCTCTGGTTCACAGATAAATCTGTAAAAATTCCTTATGCATCTTCCAACTGCCTGCCATTCAATTACCACCACTCATAAAGGGGAAAGGAGTCTCTAGAACAGTATGATCCCTCTTCATCATTAATGGCTGATGTGGAAACATCCTGTTTTGGAGACTGCATTAGCTTACACAAGTGTGAAGCTGCAATGTTCCTGTCTCCCATCATGTTCAAGATGTTTTCACAGTAGGTTATTAGCCTGGTAGCTGTACTAACACTGTTTCTGCACAGTGTGCTATATGTATACTGCACAGCCTCCCCAAAACATTGTTTGATTAGTTATTTCCATATACACGATACCATCCTGGGCCCCATCACCATTTTCCACTCACAGTTTACTCAAATCTAATAGGAAACATGCTGTTCATTAAGAATCATGTGTCTGCCTAACACCACAACTCCTCAACTCCACTCTCAGCCCCCTTGGAGGCAGTCACACTGCATCCTGAGACAGCCACCCAGAAGGTCTAATCGAATGGCTTTATGGACAAGCATCACTGTTAGACCTAGTGCAATTATTTACATGTGACTAAAGCTTAACACATACTTTGCTAAAATTAATCTTTAAAACAGTCTTCAAAAAAGGTACTTATGCTTAGTTCAAAGGCATTTCAGGGCAGAGAACTATGCATTTATTGCAGCATAATGTATGCCTATATATTGCAGATGTCTGTCTAATCTTTTTTAATTGGCATATGCCTAGCTTCTGTTTCCATCTGTTGATTCTTACAAAAACACTATTAAGGACCCAATGCTTCTTTTCTTATGAAAATACTACTTCATTATAATTTAAATCTCTCTCAATCTCTTCAATAACTGCATATACTAAAACTTGAAAAGCTCAGCCCATTTCCAGTTACACTTGAAATCCTGGCTATGTACATTTCCAAACCATCCTCCTGCCCCAAACTGCAATTATACAAATTCACTTTGTTTTGCTTTTATTTCCCCAAGCAACGAGGTTCCAGCTGGTGCTCAGAAGTGTGCACTGCAACTTTCCAAAATTACTCTTGTGATTGGAGACAAAAGAGCACCAACTGGGGAGTGTGTGATTGACTAGATCCTGCCTAGATCTTTACACATCATGACAGGGATGGTGCTGCTTGGCAGCATGTACCTCTCCGGCAGACACTGGTGAAAATTTCAGGGAAACCTTCAATTCTTTTTGTATATTTAAAGCTGCCAAAGGACAGAGTAGTTTCAAAATAACTACTGATTAGTTCACTCTTTTTCATTGACAGGGTGATTAAGAGCACATTAAGTGTAATTTGAAGAGAGATATTTTGTCCTACAAATTCCCATGGAGAGAAGGGAGCAGAATCCTGCAGACCACCCACCAGACATGGCTGCTTTCAGCAATCAGTTAAGTGCTGAGCACGAGCATTTGTGAGGTCAGATCTCAAGTCATAAGCAGCAGCTCCCAGTGGAGGGGCATGTAAACCCACTGACTCTGGAAGCTCTGTAGTGTGGGCTTATGCTGAATCTGCATAATGGCCAGTGCTTCTATAGATTGCTGAGAGGGAAAAGGAGGCTTTTAGGAAGACAAGGAAGAGTAATTTTCACATATTGCATTTAAAAGGGAGTAATCCTCAACAACAGAAGCTTTTTACATCACGTTGACAAGAGAGAGGTTCTGCCTTTTTAGTTAACGTTTTATACTGCTCAAACACAAACATACATTTAATTACAGGACAGTTCTAGAATAACACACTGAGGAGAAACTTAGATGAATTTCAGTTCTATTCCTGCAAAATTACAAGAGGCCCCAACTGGCTGCTAAAGTTAACTCCTCTTCTCTAAAAGAGCTAACAGACCTCAGCAGAGAAACTCAGGATGAACAGCAAAATGCTGTAAATTACATTACTTTCCTGGAGTTTCTGTGCATTTCTTGGTTTGGATTTTGGGGTTTGGTTGGGTTTTTTTGGTCTCTTTTGGGGTTGTGTGTTCGGGGACAAGAAAGTTGGATCCAGCTAGTGCTTTTTCTGCCCTCTGAAGCATCGATGACCAGCTAACAGTCAAGGCAGACTACTTCAACCCTCTAAGTCAGCAGCTTTCTCTATTTCCTCTTTTTAGGAGCCTACATAAGCCAGAAATCAAACAGGCTGCTCGAAACTCCACCAAAATCAGAAAAATAATGGCAAGCTCTTATATACTTAACCTTGTGACACAGAGAAAATGTTTCCTTAATAGCTTTTCTCCTTCTGCGGTAAAAGTTACCATCACAAACTGGAAAGGTGAATAGGTGCTACTTAAGAACTTTTTTTTAACAGTTAAAAAGAAATTTAAGTAGCAACTCTTTCCTTGATACAGACAAAACCCTCTGCTAGCAGCACTTTCTTAATCCTGAAGACTACCATGTTACTCTTGGTTACAGAAACTGAGGCTCTTATAAAAGTTTAATAACTTTTGCCTAGGAAAGAAAGAAAGAAAGAGGGGTGGGGAGGAGCCCCTAATCTTTAATTCTTGTCTGGGGCTTTTGCCTTTCTTTTGAGATTATATGAGGAAAAATAAATACATCTGGATTCTTCTCTTACTGAAGCTGACAAAACAGTTCTCAGACCCAGGCTTTTGGCAGAAACAGTTGAGGAGAAGGACTTGGGCAATCAGGTGTAACTTGGAAAGTTATCAAAAAAGGACAATAGGTTGAATATTCTTTATAAATGGTAGAGTTTAGTAAACAATTGTGGCCTTTTTTTATTCTGGGCTTTCTGCTGTTAAGTTGAAATCACAGTTCATCTTTTCAATGGCCTTTTGACCAAGACTAAAATGAAGAAATACTGACTTCTTCTGCAAATAATCCCACATAAAGTACTACAAAATTACAGCAGCATTTCTATAACACAGTGGTGTGAGGGGAAAAAAAATAACGTGTTAACAGTTGGCAGCTACTAGCCACAGCTTCCTATTTTTCTGGAAATCCAGCCAAGTTTTCCACCTCCCCATACAGGGGATTAAAGCTGTCATGCTTTGATCACCACAGAAGCACGTATTAGAAACCACTTTGGAAGAAACAAACATTCTTAGGATTTCTATGCTAAGCACAGAAGGAAAACCAAGTATTGTTTCACATGGGAAGTGTAGATAATCAGTATGAAAGTTTAAATGGTTTTTTTTTAGCTGATTACTGAGCAGCTTCCCAGTGAATTTTGGAATGGATGAGGCATTGTGTTTTGCTAAAAATACAATGAGATTTTAAGCAGCATCTTAGAGATCAAAACTTACAGGTTAGTTTTCCAATTCCATATGCCTTTTCCTCTTAGCCCATTAGCTAACTTCTGCCCTTCTTTACTCAGGAAAGGAGTGAAAAATCCCACAGCCCCATGTATATATTAATACAGTTCAGCTGCTAACAGGCTATTTGCCAAGAAGGCATAAATGAAGTCTCAGCAACATTGCAGCCTGCTGTCCAGAGCAGCAGAACTCTCTGGGCACAAAGCATGTGAAAAAATAGCATAGGAGAAATAAATAATACTTTTGAACACATCAGAAACTATGATAGAGGATAATCCCTTTTCCACAGTTCTACAAGACAGATTTTCGCTGCTACTATCATTGCACATGAAAGCATCAGTGTCATTGATCTTCTCTTTAGCTTGTGCTGTTAGACCTGTGTATTGTCCAGCATCAACTTATTCTACAACAGATCTAAATATGCAATATATTCCAATCACAGGACTTCACTGTTCAGTCCTTCTGACATCACTGAGCTCCCCTGCCCTTTTCTTAAAGCCTGCTGAAAGAGCTGTCATGGAGTTTATGTTCTCTTTGGCCTGGAGCAGGGATTGGCACACGGCAGAGGCTCACAGGATATTGAGGCAATTTTGCCAATGGGTGCTTTTCAGAGGTTTCTAGTAGCAAGACTTCATGACCATCATGGCAAAGCATTTTACCACTTTCAAACACCACTGCCAAATTCTTTTTAATGGTTTTGGAATTTTGGCCAGATCTGGCGTTATTTATACTTGTATCGTACACAAGGTTCTCTCAGAGCACCTCAAGAGCATTAGAGACTTTTGCCTAAGGAAGGAGCCAGGTAAAAATGCCAGAATAATTGCATAGAAAATACTTCAACCACACATTGCAGTCTCACACCAAGTATCACACTTTGCTGGTTCAATACACTGAATCATTTGGGAATTTAATTTTTATGTATTGTGAGTGGGCTAGACTGCATTTGAGTAAGATACAGTCTTACTGGAGCAAACAAGTTGTACTGGATTTATAGTAGAACACCACAGAGACCAGCAGAAGAAAGATGTATTTTAAGACTTTTAGTTTGTTTTGTCAATAAACTGATTATAAGGTAAGACTAGTATCAGATGTGGTGTGGAGCTGATGTTGGAGTGGGGATGAAAGATTATCATTTTCTGTGTCTTGTGAGATGATCAGGTCTCAAAGAAAGTATAAACTTACCACACTTCAATAAAAGTAGTTAGAGCACAAGAAAAGACTCGATAAAGGCACAGAGCAGAGTCATTTTTGGCATTACATTTCTGGCAGCCTGAATTTTAAGACTCAAAAAAAAAAGAATCTTCCTTTGGGATAACAAATTTTTGTTTTCTTTTTTCTGTGCATAAACCTTTGAAATGCACTAATAAAATTACCAATAAAAACAACAAAGAAGTGAACTTTGGGGAAGCTGCATCAGTAAGAGGTTGTTGTGGGGAGAAAGGAAAGCACTTCAGTAGCCTGCCATGACAGAAGCATCCCTGGAGAAAGTCAGTCTTAAATAACCCTGCTCAGAGTACGCATTTGGGAAAGGTTTGTGTGGTCAGATCCTGTCTAAAGGCAAAACTCTCTGCAGTGGTTTCTGAGATAGTGTTTCTGCAGACAGCTGTCAATTTGAAAACACAACGGTATTTGCTTCTTGCATTTCTGGAACACTGTGTTAGACCTTCTCAAACTTATTACTGTAGTAACAGTGCCCACAGAAAACAGGAAAGAAAACACCACTGAAGTGCTTCAAGTATTCCTAATGTAGTTGAAAGTCTGAGTTTCTTTTAGTAAGTACTGTTTCTTTCTCCAAAGAAACCCTCAATAACCAGGTAAGAACAAGGGAGTCACCCATACATTTTTTTTGTAGTTGGGAGGACTAACACTGCAAACAAAGCCCTCCATTCCCAGAACACATTCCAAAACTACACTGACATTTTGCAGATGCAAATTAGGCCAATAATTAATTAATGTAGCATGATCCAGAAACAAATCTTATAAAGATGGCAGGTTGTCAGGAGTCATCCAGATAATAAACAACTGAAAAACAAGATGTGTCTGTGCCCTGCTGCAGTACAAAGATGATCCCATTCCATCTCTGTTAAATCATGTAGCTTTTTTGAGCACAGTAAATTTGGGTTCCTTCAGCTTTGCTAAGAACACACTAGGTCTGACAACATTAAGGCCTTTTTCCAGTATGAGTTCACTGGTGTTTGAGCTCAAAATGCAGATTTTACCTTTGGAGGTGTTCTAGGATTTCTCTAATCCTGATGTCCTTTTAAATAAACTGATACAAACTTATGTTTGAGACATCTACTCTGCTGTCAAAGTTCTCCCACAAAGGCTTTCAAAGCTTTTCAGTCATCCTCTATGTTTTAAAAGAAAATATTTTTGAAGTCTTCAGAATAATAATCTTGCTTAAAGTTTGCACCTAGTAGTTCTGTGTTGTGTCTTGTTTGCACCTCTAACCCTCTGTTTAAATGAACAAGGCTGTCTGACATTCATTTAGCAGAAACTCTGTCCATTCCCTAACCTCCACACTGGAACAGGAGTCAAGCACAATTCAAACACAGCCAATAATTAACAGGGTGTAACCCCTTCTAGCACTCCTTGTCAAGGTCTTTTAAATCCACTCTCAGATTATGAGACAAGACCAGAAATTCAAGGAACTAAGTGCTCTCCCTTCTCCCGTAGCTAGCAAGGAGTCACACCCACATGCATGCACAGGAACACACCCATACAAGCTATTTAAAATTAAAAGCTTTTCATTGATCCTCTTCTTGGCAGAAGCGTATAGGTGTGATTCACACAGCTGTATGATTGCCTGTCTTGCTCAATGAAATACCGCCAGTCATTTCTTGAAGACAGTCAACTCGTCCGCTGCAGTCATTGAGTTCCCAGGGAATGAGTAACAAATTGCACTGAAAAGATGGAAAAAAGTGAGGACCCTTCAGCAGAAGCAGTTTCCTGCATGACATGTGAGTTAAGAAACCTTGATAATAAAGAGCAACACAACCCAAGCCAAAATGCTGGAGAGCAAGTGGAATAGTGGCTAGAGAAGAAAACTTAAAAGTGAACAAAATCCACATTTTGGTTTTACAGCAGCATACTCCCCACTCTCTACCCGTCACTGTCTGCATCCTTAAAGAAGACACAGACCCTCTTGAAATTAATGGTATCATCTATTCCTCACACTGAATATGTGCCATGGGAAAGATGCAGATGGATTTACTGGATCATTCCAATTAGAAAGAGCCTCAGGAGGGGTCATCAGTCCAACTTCCTGTTCAAAGTAGGGTCACTCTGAAGTCAGCCCAGGTTACTCAAGGCTTAAGCAAAATCGTTGGGCTGGCTATTTTACGTGTGTCAGATTTTTTTAAGTTATAATCTTCTGAAGGTACTTCGCCTTCCAGAAACTGAATTTATGGAAACTGATTGAAGTGAAGCTTGAAGAAATCAACTTGCATGTAGAGTGCCCTGGGAAATAAGAAGTTTGGAATGAAATATCAACCCTGAGCCTCGTGGGGAATTCATTACTCCAGAGTTTAGGGATCACTGTGTGTGGATGATTCTATTTTTCCTTGCTTTTATCACTGGGACAAAGATATAACATATTGCATTATGAGCATAATTAACACTCTTATTTCAGTTTACATGTTATTGTTGTCCATCCTAACTCTAGTTCCTGTCACCAAAATATTACTGCTTATGCCATAAATTAGATCTCAAAACATTAATTCTGTTTCCCAAGACATATTAAAACCCTATATAATGTTATTGCTTTATTTTCCTTTGAAACATGAACTAGCTGTCTGATCCAATATTTCAAACCCTTAAGTTCTTAAACAGAAGCCACCAAGGTATCGAACATAAATTACTTCTACTAGAACTTCAGGAATGACTGACTGCTGAGCAGCATTTATATCCTTTCCATGTTAACACGTTTAGGTGTACTTTCCTTCAGCCTGACACTTCTTTAACTCAGTAAGATACAACCAAGATTGTGCAGATCAGAACAGAAGCAATATAATGATAATTTATCAAGCCTTTCTGCCTCAAGTCCATAGCAGTAGAAATCCTTAGGCTTACTGGAGAGGTTAACACAAAGGGATCTTTAACACACATCTATTGTTTATGAAGTTTTTCTTTGAGCCATCAGAGCATTCAAGAACTATAGTGCCTGTATAATTGAGTTATTCTAAGACATGGTTTAATGTCTCCACCACCAATGTACTCCCATACAAGATGTCAATGAATAGAGATTTAGGATTGCAAACAGTAGGAAACCAAGAAGAAAACAATACCAGAAGTCTCATCCTATGATTGGATCAGCACAGGCACACAGACATACCTGAACGACTGTATGGATACACAGATAATTTTGGCAGTGTTGATGCACATACTAGGCTGAGATCTTTGACTTTGAGCTTTTCCTACATTATCAAGCCTACAAAAACAGAGAAAACACCACAAGGCTTGGATTGCTTCTATGCAGAGACTTCAGCTTATCATGCTGATCAATATTGTCTCCTAACTGTGTGTATGCTTTCCTTTTATGTCAAAACCACACACAGTATGGAGATGGCAAATACACCTTGCCTGAATGTCTTTACTAATCACAGCAGATTTTATTAACTTACACAGCACTATGATGCTTTTGTTTCAGCTTTTCCTGTACAGGCAAGTCATGTTAACTGAAACGTATTACGCAGTTCAGACTTTCAAGCTAATAACCATTGCATTAGGCAGAAAGGCATCTTTATGAAGCATCAAGAGATCTTGGAGCAGTTTGCTAACAGATTTGGTAGCTCACTTTTTTACCCCTCTCAGAGCAGTAATGTTCTGAGCCTTGCACATGGAATTATGTATTATGAAAAACAGCAGCAAAAAAGAAAGAAGCTGTGGGAATTTACATCAATAGAGAAAGACAGCACAGCAAGCACAACTTGTCAGTGAAATTTAGAAGAATAATTCTAATATAGGATGTCTCTTGCATCACTTTATTAGCATTTTCCACTCAGATGTATCTCAGATCGAAATACTTGAAATAAATCATTGGAAGTACACGCCTTTAATTACAGGTATCTTTTCCAATTTCAACCACCTTCAGAAATGGATGTTATCTCAATTATATATAGCACAGGCTAAGATATTTAAGTACATTTCAATGAACAGCAGCAGTGAGCTTTTTTTCTGTTTTGGATTCAAGTCCTCACTATTGCCATTATGGAAATACTAACAGTTTATACCCAGCAGATCCACCACGAAGGGACAACAGCTCCACTGGCTTCCCAAGTCCCTCACTTGATCCCAGCCAATGTGTTAATGGCAAAGACAAGAGGTTTGCAGAGGGTGATGGTAAGTTGCACTAGAGAAAACACATATCAAGAAAGTGGCAAATTACATATGGCTTTACACTGACTGATTTGAAGGCACAGTGTGTAGCACACTCTTCAAAGCACCAGCTGTTGACTGTAAAATTCTTGACACTGCTGAGACATTTGAAAGCCAAACATTGAACACTGAAAGAGAAACTTAAGGATCTTTCATCCAAGAAAAATTGAAGCCTTAGAAGGAAGAATCAAACTGACAATATCAATATGAAGGCACTTCAGCCTTCTTACTTGGCATCTCTGTGAATCATGTAGCCTTCAAAAGCCAGTGTTGCTGGAGGTCTTTGCAGAGTAGCCGGCTTCAAGATGCAAAGAACCATAAGCAACCGTATAACAAAATCTTGCCCCACTGTGCCATCTGGCACTAGGTTAACATGTCTATCAGTGCCTGCTTTCACACTCCTGACAAGCTATTACTCAGCTCATAACTGATAGGTCAACTGTAGTCAGCTTTGATTTGTAAGATGTCTACCCTGAAGTTACCATTTTTAAAGTTACGTTCTGACTCAAAACATTTGCTTCAAGAAGCATTTTTCACATGTTCTTAGACTTACAAATTTTGACGCAGTAAGAGGTAATAAAAAACCATGTAAGAAATATCACAGTTACAGCAGTTGCTTATCAAGGACCTCACAAACACAAACTTTTACTCCTAAGTCCGTATGATTACATCATTTCATGCACACTGCCAAGGGCTTGATAGCAACATTTCTACCTACAAGCTTGTTAGGCAAACTGTCCATGTCCAGGCAGACTCTATCAGCAATTCTGAATGTAAACCTTTCAGAAGGCAACTTCTCTCTCTTCACCCCCACACTAAGTGCAGTGATTTTTATGTGGCAACAATCAATGTTACAGCTCAACCTAGCCGAACTTCAAGTTAATTTTCCGTCGAACTTAAGCAAACCATAACTGCATTCAAGGATCACAACTACAAAATGGACTGAAAGTTCTGCTTTCCACCAAAGCCCCTAGTGATGTGAACAGCAGTCTAGCAAGCAGATGACTCACTGCACAGATGTATTAATAAATAAAGAAGTTGCTATTTGTGAACATTCACAGGAATTAGAAAGCAATTGTGAGGTAAACAACAGCTAAAAAATCAAAACTAAAAGATAGTAAAGCATACTCCAAACTGTTCACAAAAAGTATGACAACAAAGGAGGGGGGAAGGATAATTTTTGGTCATTTATTTTCTCTTTTTACACATCCCTGTGTCTCTTCTTATGGATTAAAGGAGCCAATGAACAAAGTTTATTGACAATCAACTACCAGCATTAAAGTCAAAAAAAGATCACTGCACAGCACAGCCCCCACCACGGGAGGCTTAAGATCTCTTCTGATGTGTCCTACCTATGAAGCTTTTCAACATGTTATCTTAAATGACTAATCTTTGGTAAAGCATTTAAAAATTAAGTGCAAATAAGATTAAACTCTTCAAAAAATACTCTTCTGTTCTAACAGAAGATCACAGAACATTAACAAGCTAATGAACAATACAAACTGCTGCTGCTCCACCTTTTTCTTCTAGGAATGATTAGTAGTCTACCCAGCCCAAATCTTTAGTAATTATTTGCACAGAGCACAGTATTGATTTCTTTAAAGCACACAGGGGGCCAGGAGTGCTTTAGCATCATTTGAAAGAGAAGCCTCAAAAAGCAGTGGCTACTGAAAAACAATGTTTACTTCATTTGTGAAAAACAAATCAATAAACAAAACCCCCAAACAAACAAACACAAACCAAAAAACAACCCACAACTGAATTGCCAGAGCCACAAAATTTGTGAGTAAACCTTTCCCTAGCTTCTACATTCATTTTATCACATAAAATGGCAGCCATTACTAATCTGCATTTCCTTGTTATTAGTAATAAATATGGCCTCACAATCCATTAAAGCTAATGAATCTGTCTTGGGTTCTTCATGCATGCTACTATTATGAATAATAACAGTGACTTTAATACAGGGTTACACAACACCAGACTTTGACCTTTTGGTATCTGTATATTCCCAACAATGTAACATACAAACACAAAAAAGCAAAAAGCATTTATTTGTGTATCAAGTGGGGTTCTCTTCAAGCAGCAGATCAATGACTGTCAAGGTGTACTTAGGAATGCTACCATGACAAATAGGAATGCTTTTGACAAATGGTACCACTCATAGGAAAAAATAAGCTTATTTTCTGTATTCAGTAAACCTGCTCAGCTATGACCTTGTTTTGCAGAGAGGATTCCTCTTAATGGCTAAGAGGAGATTAAATACAATTGGCCAGAGTGTAACGCAGGGTTAACTGCATTGTTGTGCAATGAATTTAGTGTAAAACCTCCCTGCTGTAAGACAGATACACTATCAACTTCAAAGGTTGCTCTTAAACACGTCAGTGCTATCTATGAAGTAGCAGATCATTTTGATTCTTTTAAATGCAAGACAGAACATTACCTAAAAAAAAGCCAGACCCACAAAGCCATGTAAGTTTCTACCCAGTGATACTATGCTTTGCAAACAAAACCACAACACATTCCTTATTAAACTTATGTCATGTGTTTCCACAGTAACAATAAAAGCAAACCTATGATGAAAGCTCAATGCAAAGAATTTGGTGAATTATAAACTGATTATATTTTAAGGCTACTTCATTTTCTCTATAACCCTTTTGTACAGCAACAGAAACAGCTTGTTGCACATTTTAACTGAAAATGTCTCATGCACAAGCACTTTTCTGGGGACAAACTATAAGAAAACAAAGCTACTGCTATAAGAGAATTCAAAAGCAAATCCAACATTGATTGTTAGTGCTACTCATAAGCTTTCAATCACACAGTAATACAATGCCTTAAAAAATACAACAGTGAAGATGGTTTTGAGTACAGAAAAGAGAAAGCAAAGGAAAGGGAAACAGGACAAGCTTTTGTATTGTTTTCTGTTTACATTTAGGTGCATCTCTGCTTCTTACAACCACTTTTAAGAAAGAAGCGCTCTGGCCTAAAGACAGTAACCAAATAAATTAACCATAGATATTGGTAGGTTGTGAAATAGTCACACATACACAAACCCAAAACAGAAGAAAAAAATCCTACTGAAGGACACACCTGTGTAACTTGCCAGAATAGATAAAATAGATGGGTCAATAGATAAAACCACTGTGCTAAAATGAAGATGTGGGGATTTCATAATTTTTATTAGGAGAAAAAGGCAAACAGAGTCTTTATACAATTCATACAAGAGTTAAGTAACTCTCTGGATATAAAGCGAGTACCTAAGCTATGATATACAGCAAACTTGTAATTAAAAAGAGCTGGAAATCCACAACTCTGCACGCACTCATTAATGCTGCAGGTTACATACTGCAGTCAATAACATACATATAAATTGCTTACAGCACTTATTGTTACACAGCAATTCTGTATTTAAAATGGGATTCCAATTCAATTGCATTGGAATTGGCATGTTTTATACATGGATGCTACAGTAATGGCAAAAGTAACAATGAAATCTGCTCAAAGTGTCATGATAATTTAGAAAATATCTTCTGTGAGAGAATAATCACATACAATTTCAGCATTCAAGGAAACCTCACAGGTTCTGTGCATCCTTCCCTAAAGGTGGCTTTTGTTACAAGACACCACTGAGGCAGAAAAATAAGTCTGACAAAAGTGCAGGTTCATGCCAAGCTCTATAATGAACAAATGATGACCAAAAAAGAAAAAACTAAGATCTTGGCTCCAGCAGAGCAGTTTCTACAAAAATAACAAACCTACTTCTATAGCTTGAGAGTGCCAATGTCAAGATTATGATGATGAGATGCAAGCTTTCCATTTTTACTATGAAAAACATTGTGCTTGAGTTATCAACAAAACCCTTTATGTTTTGTCCCCTAACAACCAATATATAGAAGACTGCAAGCCTGTTTTTTGAACTTATACTAAATCCCACACCCAAATTCTTAATTACAGAAAAATTGCATGTGTTTCTGTACAAAACTGCTTACCCATCCTGTGCTTTCATTTCTGCACTGTCTCTTTACTTCAGAGCTCCAGATTTCATCTCTCTTGTGTGCTTGGAATAATATTAGATGCATTCTTTTAATATGCTGAAAATTCCTTTGTATTGCTGAAACATGATACAAATGTATTTTTCTTTAGAATCAGCACAACACAAACCTACTTCAGAACTAAAAAATGTTACTATACATTTTTAGCCAAAAATAAGCTGCAAAACAACACTATATAACTACACTTCTAAAAACAAAACAAGACTGGTATCAGGCTAGGAAAGAAAGGGTTGGGTTTTACTTATTTTACTCTTGCTTTCCCACCTACAGCAAAATGGAATGAGAGGGAAACAGATTAATTTATTGTATTTCTCCTGTCACAGCTTGCCCTTCTTCATCACAGCTGGGACTAATCAAGGTCTGAATGAAATAACCTGGGCATCCTACCACATAAAGGCTTTAAACCAGAAGCCTATAGTAATTTCAGAGTATTTTTTCTTATTAGTAGGTATTAAAGTTAGATGTGTCTTTAAATGTGGCAAAAAAGTATACTCTATATTATGATTAGCACCAAGTTTCCTTCCTGATGATGATGTATAGAAAAAATATATAAAAATAGAAAAAAGTACACTTTTTCCCCTCCCATACTAGGAAAAACGGGATGGTCACTTTACTATGATGCAATTCATAATGCACTATGACATGCATTCTTAAACCCATTACAGATCCCTGTATGTAGCCTGCTCATATTCCTGTTCTTTTCCTCAGGTACTCAATGATCTGAAAACAACTGTTGTGCTGTAGTTCTGTTCTTCCAGAAACCTCTCTTCTGTTTACTGGCTAATTACATGTGAACAAATAGCCTAGAACATCACATGCTGTAATAAACAGCAGGATGGTCCCCTAGGATTTGGGTTTCACTTTGCTCCCTTTTTAAAAAAATAAACACATGGTCCCCCTCTTCCATTTCTTTACATTATTTTCACACCACCAAATAAACACAAATTAGTTTTTAAAGTGTTATTCCCTCCTGTTCTTAATAATTCAGTGGGAACATTATCAACACCTGGTGCTCGATTGTTCCTGGGTGTTCTGGTCGCTTCTTGGTTCTTCCACAAATGGCTCAGCTGGCTGGAAAATTGCTGTTTGCTTGCCTTTATCCATTTCACCATTAAAAAGATCATTAAAATACTCCCTCCATCTTTCTGTAATTGCATTCTTTGTAACTAAGATTTCCATTTTTGTCCTTTATCTGACTCATGCACAGTTCATGTCCTTGTCTCAACTGCTGGTATCCCAGTAAAATGGTCTGAAATTATTACACTGCCAATTCAGCTGCACAGAGTCACTCTTGTGCCATGCTATCTTTTTGGTGAATCATCTGCATTACTAGAAGACACAAAAAAGGAAGTCACAAAATCCCAGCCACATGTTGCCTTCTTATACTTCCCATCAAAAACTTCAATTTTACATGGAGTCCTTTTTATTGTTTACTCCTGCTCTTTTCTTTACTCTGAATGTTTCCCAGCTGGTATAAAATTGTTGGACAATGATCCTGCTTGTAAGTTGTATTTTGTTTCTCAAAGGCACATGTTACACTCAGAGCTTCTCTCTTCATTAAAACAACTCAGTTGTTATTTTTATAAACCAGTAAGATATGTCTGAAGCATCTACCTTCAGCAGATTTGTTCACTGACAGCTTTGAAGTATCTGATAATTACTGGCAACTTTCACATATTCATTGCAAAGGACGCAGATGTTAACTTCAGGAGATTTTAAGCCATCTTTTGTAGGACATGGAATGGCAGGTGGAACTGCATATGCATCACACACAAAAGCAGCATTATAAGGTTGCCTCAGATTTTGTAGTTCACTTTGAAAGAGAGTGGAAACCCCAAGTATTATTGTTTTCACTTTCATGACTTGAGATGAATAAAACAGCATCCAAGGAAGTTTCTAGATTCCTCTGTCCATAAGTTGTCATTGTAGCAGGTATTTCTAAATGCTGACACAGTCTGTCTCTTCCAGTGCTTGTGCATTGCTTTTCTCACGCTATTCTACATGTTTAATTCCTTTGTGTACAATGACACCAGGACGTTGATCACACAGGAAAACCCCAGCAGCTCTGCCTCTATTTATGGGCATCCAGAATCCTTCATAACAAAAGCTGTGGATTAACTCCCGTTGTGAACTGCGAAACTTTATTATAAAGTGTGCAAACCAACGTGCTACTTTATACACGTGGTAGAATGGTTTGTGTTGGAAGGGACCTTAAAGCTCATCCAGCTCCAAGCCCCTGCGTCCAGCCTGGCCTTGAACACTGCCAGGGATGGGGCAGCCACAGCTTCTCTGGGCACCCTGTGCCAGCACCTCAACATCCTCATAGTGAAAAGTTTCTTCTTAACGTCTAATCTCAATCTCCCCTCTGCCGGGTTCAAGCCATTCCCCATGTCTTGACCCTGCAGGCCCTTGTCAAAAGTCCCTCTTCAGATTCCCTATAAGCCCCCTTTAGGTACTGGAAGCATTATACTTCCTGAAGAGTAAAGAAAGTAGCAATCCTGAGGTAAAAAGTATCGAAAACTTCACACCAGATTACACAAACTTGTCGAAAATAGTCCGATTTATTACTTAAAACCTTCCTCAGCGCCACAGCCTTTCCTCCAGGCCCGCTTTCCCCTCGGACTTCCCATGCGCAGCCTGAGGCGATACCCGCTTTGTGCTCCACCTTCCCACAAC
>NW_009941189.1:0-30881 GCF_000696875.1 Nestor notabilis | reverse complement strand
TTCCAACCCAAACCATTCTATAATTCTATGCTTCTATGACTAAAGCCTTGGGGTTTGATGTTCATCATTCAAAATGGATGAGTTAAGTGAGATGCATTCAGTTTTACCACCAGAAAATGAAACCAGGAGATAATGGTAGAATTATCTCAGCTTTATTTATTGACCAGTAAGGAAACTGTTTGTAAAAGCCCTTCTAATGATTCACTTCAGAAATTTTCTAAAACAAAGTATTTACTGTAAATAAATCTTATGTTCCTACAGATTATCCTGCAAGAAACCACTTCTAGCACCAGTTCCAAACATTTTGAGTATCGTTAATGAATATTTATTCCAGTAGAAATATTTTGTTCAATCAGATTCATTTAGTCACTTACTGGTTTTATTCTAGTAAGTGCAGGCTGTGGCAATTTTATATCAGCCCATATGTTTGTACGTTTTTTCCTTCTGTTTCATTCTCTGCTTTAAAGGACTGTATGCTCTTTGAAATGAATCTCCTTATGCCTCTCTGCAACAGTTATCATGACTGAAAATTCTGAGTTTGGCCTTTGAAAAACTTAAACAACGACTAAATAATATTTATAAAAAGCAAAGAGAGAAATAAAATCATTCTTGCAACATGCTTCATAACATGTTAATTGGTGGCAACTAAAGATTACTCTTCCTCACTTATTTTGGAACCAGTTTCTGCTTGTGTAATAAAATCGTTCTCTTGTCTAGGAGAAAACATAGAATGCCCTCTATGGCCCCAGTCTTGCAGACAACCATCTTCAACTAACAGTTCCATTAACTTCATTGAAACTGCTTGAGTGAATTTAGTTGCTTACGCAGGTGACAGGAAAATTGAAACCTTTGTTGTTATGCAGTTTCTGTATGATTTTCTGTCTAGTTTTTTCTTCTTTCCAAACTATCATCCATTATTGGATCATGCAGCTACTTAAGAAAATGGTTTGCATTGCTCATTCTCCAATATGTCTAATTTGATGTTGATAATGCTCAATTTAACATATTGCTGATTTCATTTTTTTTTCTTATAGCTGCACACATTCTAGAAATGCAAATTATTTAATAGCTGAGCTTTATTAAAAAGCAAATAGGATGTTTCTATCATATTGCACTGAAATTATTGTATGTAATTTATTATTCTCATTAAGTATGGCTCATAGGTTCCAGAAAGCTTGCTGTCTAAGAAGCAGCACTACAAATAGTTGTAACAAAATAGTTCAAAATAAATTTTTTAATCTATTTTCTGGAAAAAAAAAAATCTCTACTTAATTATTTACTGGTCTTAAAAGCTTAAATTTCTACCTAAGATAACCATTTTCTTTACTGTTCCACCTACTCTATTCCATCCTCTGTACTGGCAGAGCATATGACCTGCTTTCGAGGGTCCTTCTGAATGCATCCTGTATCCTCCACACAAGTATTTGCAGCACAGTGTTGTGGAAAACTGCTCCCAGGAGCAACTAGTAGGATCAAGGAGAATGACCTGTCGCACTTCGAGAGGAACGATGATGTCATGTTTCCAACTGATTTTTGAAAATCAGAAAATTCATAGGAATTTGAGATCTGGGAATAGTAAATTGCCACCAAACTGTTCTTCCAATATTGAGTTAGCATCTGTGGTTATAAAATGGTTGTGTTCAAGAGCTACTTCTGCTGACTTGCTCAAGTGTTTTGGTCTTGTTCTGTTACCAGTTAAGCTAAGCAGGAATAAAACCTCTTTAATTCTGAAAATGTGTGTCTACATATTGCACTGCTGTAAAAGCTGTTAATTGGAAACCCTGTAAATTAAGAAAATATCATAGTTGTTTCTGGTTGTATAGAGAATACTGAAAGTGGTAATTAAAAAAGAAAAAAAAATCAATGAAGGCCATCTACCTTAGATTTTCTTGTGGAATGCTTCGTTTATTTTGGTTATTTGTTGTATAAAGTTGACTCTAAATAATAAAAAATCTCAAAAGAAGTTGAAAAAATTGGCATATGGGTATCAATGGGAATTTGGAGCCTAATCCCAATACCACCTTTTAAAGTCTCAGCAGTACAAGCCAGCACTGTGAATTACTGCCAGTTATTTTGAGAATACCATTTGGATAACACAATCATAATTTCATAAAATCCATCACTCTTCTACTTCATTGCCAGATGTCCAGTTTTCCTGTTTATAAAAAACTTTCTTATGCAGTTATCTGTTGACAGTATAAAACCTACAGACTGTAAATATGTAATATAATCAGCAAACTGTAAATATGAAGTGAATGCAAATATATTGAATTGAATGTCAATAGAAAAAGTTTGGTTTCTATGGTAGTTGTATCATTCTATTACACAGAAGATTTACTAAAACACAAGACCACTCCTAACCTTCTGTTCTCTTCTTTTTTAAAGAAAATAATGCCAGAGTTTTCAATTATTTTATTTATATGGTGTTGAATCTACAACTAGGCCAAACAGTGCATGTCCAGCTTCCTTCAGAGAATACAAAGCTTAAATTTCATGTGTCTGAATTGGGGGGGGGAGGAGGAATTATATCCACAGCCTTGTATTTCTTGTCTTTTTTGCTACTCTCCTGGCTATGTTACCTTGACTGATTTTCTTGACAAAACAGCCAACAATTATTTTTTTTTAGTAATATTTTCCTTATATATATTTTTTCCATTTTGGGTCTTTTTTTTCCACAAAATTTAGAATTCCAACAGTTTAAAAGATGGCTAAAAGCAATTATTTTTAAACAGCTAGAACATTCACACTCCTTTCCTCCCTCTCCTTCTCTATAATAACAAACATATCAAAAGGAAATTTGTTATATTTCTGTTGACCAACTGCCCTGTTTCTGAAAAAGTAATGTTGCATTGTACCCTGAAAGCTTTTTTCCTCCCATCTTAAATGTGCAAAGAATATAATATAACTTCTGCATATTTGTGCTGTGTTTTTTTCCGTCTTCAGATAGATTAATACCAGTGAGCTAACTGACTGGGTGTTAGTGAATTTGTGTAAGTATTCATTTCCACAACCATTTATAAGGTTCCCACATGAATCATATTCAACATCTAATATCAGATAAACAGCATCAGGCCCTTAATAGACGTGTTTCATGTGCACAGTCTACTCAATCATGCCAAGAAGTCTCTAACAGCCTGTTGTCACACACACTGGAGTTCCTGCTACTTTCAGTGACCTGTAGATAAACAAAGTTTTCAAGAACTTTCAGTTGTGTCAGATTCTGAACACAGATATGCTCTTTCACGTTATTCCTCTCATTTTGAAATATTCCTATCATTATATTATTGGGTTTTAGGCAACTGCCTCTGAAATACATGGCGATGCATATTACCGTCCAATAGTTTATATTAAGGAGGACAGCTCCACACTTTTGTATATCTATTCTATTGGAAACCCATTATATTTTGGACTGTTTTAATTAAAATGGACAAACAACGAGAAAATGTTCATTAGGGAATCATCTGCTGGGGTTGACAGCTAGAGTTAATTTAAAATATCTTTTCTATATTTAGATTCTTTAATACCTGAGGATATTACAAGTTTCAAGTAATAGTTCTTTGTAGCTTAAGCTACATAATGCAGTTAAGATACTTAAAGTTAAAACACATCTTTTCATTTGTTTGCAGTGCAGGCATACCCTCTTGGGCAGGGTAAAATAGCACCAAAGAAGATGAAGTTCTCCCTGCCTGTCAGAGGATGCTATAAACTATATAGTAAGAGGTATTATTTTGAAAGAACATATGAAAAACAAACAAGTGGAAAAGTCCTTGCAGAGACTACAGCCTTTTTTTTTTTTTTTTTTCAATAAGGAAACTGCATTGATTTGTATTCCTTCTGGATTTGTTCTGTTTGAAGAATAAATTGGATCTTGAAACAAAGGCCCTGAAGCAGATTCTAGAATAACACTGTTTCTGTCCTGGGGTGCTGAAGTAGCCTAACTGAATGCATATAACCTTCTTCACTATTTGGGTTATTAATACAAAAAGTGTTATTATTTCTTTCTCATTTACAAACTTTGACTCCATTTGTGACCTATACCACAATGAAGGGGCCTGTTCTCAAATAAAACCCAGCTTTTGAATGTGTGCCATTTGACTAAGATGCCTGTAAAGTGCTATTATAATTTCTAAGCAAATTCTTTTTGTGTCAGTGGTATGTTCCAACTTTTCCTTCCCAAGCTTATTTGATCTTGCTGTCAGTTACTTTACACAGGCCTTTCGATAATATCCCTTGTAGTACTTCTGATTGTCTTGGTATAAACCTACTTTCTCATAATCCCTTTCTATTTGGAAAGGAAAAATTCAGAAATCTTCAATGTTATTAGTTATTTTCACTATAATCATCTTTTTTTTTTTTTTTTAAACACGTGAAAGATTTCTCTGCTTTTAGGGTATGGATGAGGAGGGGTATTTGCATACATTTATTTTCCAAGTCTTAATTTAACATTTAGTGAACAAAACTCAGATTCCACGGACTTCAAATCCCTATATGATTTAACAACAGGTAATATTACAGAGGATCAAGAACTCATATATTCTTTTCTTCTCTTCATCTTTTCTTATTGACACTTAGTATCTCAACATTATTGAATTCTGCTTATATCTGACTCTACTTTCCATAAAACTGGTAGATCAAGTTTGTTGCTCTGTACACCTTGTGATGAACTACTTGAGAAAGAGTATCAGCTTTCATTGTTTCTTGTGTGATTGTGTGGTTCCTGAAACAACCTCAACTACATCATATGCTGGAGCTTTAAGCTCCTTTTACATTTTCTTAAAGATTTATATAATCATGGGATTTTTGAAGGTTGGAGAAAAAAGTAGTTTCTACTTTGATGTCTTCTGTAATAGATGCCATAGCCCATTTCTTGTAATATTCTTTATCACAGCATCTTTAACTAGTTTTTGCTTAGAATATTTATCAATATTTAGTTTTATTCTGGATTTTTAAAAGAATGCCCTCTTTTTAACATAAGTGAAAGAGAATGACAAACAGAAAAAAAGTAAAGGTTCCAAACAGAATTTCATTTAATTTTTCTTGAAAAGAGTTATTCTGCAATATATTTAAACTCTAAAGTTTCATTCTAGGTAGAAATTCATATTAGAACATGTATAGTTTGGTTTTCCTTGCCTAACTGTTGACCTTTAAACAGGATGAAATTTACTGAAACTGCTTGCTTATCATACTAATTTCTAATGCCATCACAATATTTTTTAAAAAGCTTTTACACTTTGGAAAACAACTGACATCGCCCCCTTCTTCTTTCCCTAGCTTTTTCTGCTGAGCATGATGTCACATGGTATGGAATATCACTTTGGTCAATTAAGGTCAGCTGTCCCAGCTGTGTCCTCTCCCAATATCTTGCCTACCTATAGCCTATTTGCTCAGCGGGCAGAGTGAAAAAAAAAAAGGAAGAAAAAAAAAGATAGCCTCAATAGATTTTCTTTGATGGGGGCAATGTGAGAAGCAGAAAAGGCCTTGATACTCTGCTCAGCAATAACAAAAAACCTGTTTGCACCATTTTTGGTCATAGATCCAAAACACAGCAACGTAAGGGCTTCTATTAAAAAAAATTAACTCCATTCCAGCCAGATTCAGGATAGAAGTAAAATTCTCCTGTATTTTTTCTAGGCCTGATCATTAAAAATTTTGATTCATAGCATTCCATCTCCAGTAGGAAAAGCAGAAGGTATCTACAACTGACAGCTGAGACGGTTTTCAGGAAGTTACAGCTTTTAATTTCATCAGCCCAAGATGATTCTAAATGTCAGGTCTCACATTTCTCAGGCAAATGGTGCACCAGGCAAATGGTGGCCTCCCCATTCATTCCCTTGCAGAGAAACTCAGAGGCAAGATCAACCCCTTCACGGTTTTGGACTGTGTTCTTATTTTTCTCTCTCATTACATCTGGACTGCATATCTGACATGTGCACTGTTCTGGCAAGCTGAAACATTTAGAAAACTGACTTGATTTTATGTATGTTTTAGCCTGTGGATTCACAAATAGAGTGTTGCAAGATGGACCAGTACAAGACTTTAGCACAGTTGCTTAGTGTATTAGGGTATTTGTCCAATTCCTGATTTCTGTGTTTTCCCCAGTCTCTGCCTTTCCAGGCTCAGCAGCCCTGCCTTTTCAAGCCATGAACTCTGCTGTGATTGGTGGGAGGCTTATGTCTCTTCTCTTGAACCAGTATGAAATTTCACAGCAGGAAAAATATGTTGTGCATTGCAGGACATTGCGCATTAGGCAAGGCAGAAAAAAGGAAGAACCATTAGGCAAGGAAAATGAGTCTCTGTTGAAGTGAACAAACTATTATCAGGGGATATTTCAAACTACAGCAACTAGAATATGTAAAATTATATTCATGAGCTCTTCTTCTAGCATTTCCAACATTGCTTTCCCCCGGGTGAGAGAGAGTGGGGGGAAAGAGAGAAACAAAAAGGGAGAAAGTAATGTAACCTCCAAACTTGTCGATACCACTATAAAACTGAGCCATGAGCCAGGAAGCTTTGAATTAATAAGTCTGATTTGCATCAAAATCAGATGAAATTTGGTAGGAAGAGCAACTTCATATGCTGGAATTGGGAGAAGATTTTTTTTCTGTAACCGCATATTTTTTCTTTGAATAATTAGTGCTGAAATATGTTTTTCAGTTAGAGTTCCTAGAGTTCCACTGATTTCACTGGATTTTTCACAGACTTTAGGGTACTGTCAGATTGATCAGTTGCTCTACAGATCTACAAGCACTCTCCCATATTGACATTTTTTAATGTATTTTATTATTAAGTAGAAGGTCAGAAAAAGACTGTGAGAGAAAAGCCATCCTGTTCTGGAGCTTCATTAGCACGAATAAATCCTAGTGCCTGTAAGTGATAGAAAAAACTCAGAGCAACTAGTTTTTCCTTTTAACTTCAGTGTTTTTGCACAGATTGGTAGCTAATCAAGCTGGGAAATTGAAATAGTGCTGAAAAAAAATTGTTTATGAGTAATACTGTAAACAAGCATTGCAGATAGTTCTCTACCTGCCTTAGTTCTATAACAAAATAAACAGTGAAATCAGCACTGCATCCATTTAGGTGTAATTGTACAAATTGCTAGCTAATCAGAGTGAGAAAACTGAGCCAGGGCTTGAAAGAACAATGCTATGTGCTATTTATTAACTTGGTGTTTAACTACGTATTTAAAGCATTTGGAGATGAAGACTTTCTAAAAAATAAACACAGACTGATTCTGTTTTAAAAAGTGTGCCTGATTCTGAGTTGGATTCATTAGTGCAATCCAGAAGAAATTCCACTGACACTTGTGATGTTAATTCAGACATAAACTGGAAAAAAAAAAAAAAAGCAGTATGAGAATCAGCATCATTTACTTTATTGTTTTCTGCTGTGTTAAGCCATAAGCATTTCATTAAAAACTGATCAAATGCACAAAATTCTCACAAATAAACAGCTCAGTTTATCAAGCCAAAAGCATCAGCAGTTCCATGGATTTTGGTGTGCTCAACACAGCAGGGACTTAACTGGAGCCATGTAAGCCTGACTCAAAGGCTTGTGAACTTTTAAAGAAGTTCAAAAAAGCATGAGAATTCATGAGATAGAAAAGGATTGACTTGATGCTTCTTTCCGGTAAATTCTGTTTTATTTAAAGTTTTACATGCTTTAGTGCCGTGTATTAATGTGTGAACTATCCAGCCTTGTGGACGCAACCTGGTCTTTTGAGTTTTAAGCGGTACAACACAAAGTAAAGCTCTCACGTATCAATTTGGCAAAAACATTTAAATACTGTTGTCATTCATCTATTCCACACCAGTTCTTTGTAAAGGCTCTGCTACTCTACTAAAAACATCTTTCACAGAAACAACTTAACAAATGTGTAAAAAGAAAAATAATCACCCTTAAATCATGCATTCATAGTGATGGAAGGAACTTCAGTAGGTCATCTAATCTTTTTAATACCCCAGAGAGCAACAACTTTTCCTCAATTATTTCTAACAGATAACAAGAAAAAAAAAGTGATGAGATGCCACAGTCTTATAAGAGACTTCAGTAATATTACTGTGAAACACTTTCTTCCTAATTTTTTTGTTTTTTTAGGACTGAAACCCATTATTATTTGTTTTATCCACTGTGGTCATAAATAGAGTATTCCTTTCCTTCCAACAGCAGCCTTATATGTTTTAGAAGGCTACCTCTTATATGTTTTAGAAGGCTATCTCAAACCACTCAGTCTACCTCAGGCTAAACAATTAAATTTTTTTCAGCGTTTTCTCATAGGTCATGTTTTCTAGACCTCTGAGCAGTCTCAAACTCTCCCTGATACTCTCTGGACCCAGTGTTTAAGCCTTGGGGTCCACCAATAACAAGTAAAGGGAAAAAATTACTACATGCAACTTACAGGCAATGCTGCTTTTATATACCTCATGATAATCTCTGGGTTTTTGTTGTTGTGGCTTGTTTTGGTTGTTTTTGGGTTTTTTTAGCAGCATTTTGACTCATGTTCTCATCATGATCTACTACAACCCCTCCATCCTTTTATACAGAACTATTACCTAACCAGATGCCTTTGAAACAGGTTTAGGCAGATGATTAATCACTTGGCACTTACTTGTGTTGAATTTCATCCAATTGTTTCTTCAAATTCAAAATTATTTTGAATTTAATTTCAATCCAGCAGCATTTAGACTACCCTTTGTTGGCTTAAGCTTTTTGGAACAGTTAATAAGAACACCCTATACTTACTCAACCAGATCACTAATGAAAATATTGAATGATGCCTCACTCAAGACAAGAGGAATTAAATTTGACAGAAAAACTGACAAATATTTTTAAGCATACAGATTTTGTTAGTAGTAAGGCAGATACATGCACACACATGTAGATAAATATGTATAAATATGTATGTGTATTTAATTAAGTTCTCTTCAGGTTTTATGTTATGAAAAATTTAATATTCAATATAAGGATGATTGATTAAGAAAAAACACAAATAAAAGTTTAATTGTGCCCAAGTTTCTTTCCTGTCTATTGTGATATTTAATTAAGATTTAGTTAAGTCTGACACTAGGTTACTCACTTAGCTCTTCATTATGATATCTCTTCATCATCTTCCCCTCCATTTTGTTACTGCCTTAGCCTAAATTACTTCAGCACCCATTTCAATCTAAGAATTTTGCAGGCAGAAATGCAGTAACAAGGATTGAGTAAAATTGTGACATGTACAGTGTTGTAAAGGCCAAAAAGCTGTTAATCAAGAAATAGATAATGATTGGTGGTGGAAGAGTAGATCAGTACATTGTACAGGTTTGGGGTAAGTCAGAAAACAAAGGAGAAAAAGAAGGAAGAGAAGGAGACTGCCAGTTACCAGACACCATCACCAATTCTTTATTTATGTTATGGGCATCATCAGAAAAACAGACTATACAGGCATATACCTAATCAGATTTGCTTTATAGTAGCCCATCTGTATAATGCCAGTATTCACTTTTTCACAAGAAATAATCTTTTGGAACTGAGCCCCTATAAAGTTTCCTTGAATATTCAGTAGCACTGCTAACACCAGAGTATAGTGGAGTATCTAGTTTTTTATTTCATTGTTTATTGGCTCTTGCTGCATGTAGAAAATGATATTTTTATTAAAAAATCATCAAAGGTTACATTGCACAATCCAAGAAGAAATTGATTTGCACAAATGCGATAATGACATTTCTCTCTGATAACTGAATGGCAAATTAGCAGAAAAAGAATTCAGTCAGTGGATTCCTGTGAATGACTTACTTAAAACAAGAAAGAAATAACAAATTGAGTTGCATGCTCAATGACTGGAGTACATTATTCAATACTGAAATACTTAACATAAGAAGTCTGTGATAGTTTAAGTAGATGATTGTCATTTACAGATCTCCCATAGGACTTGGGTTTTAGGACATTATTTTCCTGCTTTTAGCAGAGGAATTGTCTTTGTACGGTGACTGAAATAAAGCTCAGAACAAATTAAACAAGGCCCTTTTGAGGGAGTATAGGAACAACTGGAAAAGAGTAAGATGCAGGTATAAGAACATAAATAAAAAACTTTTAAGGCAAAAAAAATAGAAGCAGAATTTCTGTGGAATCAGATACTATAAGTAGAAGGGTTTTAAGGTGAAGAGTACTCCCTTCAAACTGTAAAAGTTCAAAGTGATGAAAATCCAAATAATCATGCTATGAATGAAAACTATAAAATATAGGATTATAAAACAGGAATCTATTCTACAAGTAGAATGATTTAATGCAGATCATCACAATGGTAACATACAAAAGTACATATAGAAACAATCCCTGCAGGAGTACATACACTTCTTTGCTTGTAATATACAGGGAAAAAAGAAACCTTATTCAAACATAAGATTTCATCACTCAGCACCTATCTGTACTGGTAGATTTTTTGAAATTATTTTGAGCATCAAAGCAGCCCCAGTAAAGAAAACTTATTCCACTATTCTTTTCTCTGCAGTTTCAGAGCAGTTACTTCAGTATGAAAATAGAGTATAATCTGTAGCAAATATGACTAAAAGTGAGCTTGAAAGGCCTTCCTATTATTTACTCTCTAAATCCTATATTATTTGATACTTAGAAGAATACCCTATGAGATACATAAATCACCAACAGGCTGAGGTAGTCTTAACTGGTCTAGAGCACCAGAGAATGCTCAAAGTAATCAGTTTAAAAACCTTCATAATATAGTCATGTTAGGAACCTACACCACCATCACCCCAATTCTAAGCCTCCTTCTCTCTCAAAACCCCATGAAGATCATCTAATTTTTCTTTGAGCAGAAACACATATAGAAAAGTAAAAAATTAAAATCACTGAACCTTGTTTTCACACAGGATCAACTTACTTACACAAGCAGAAGTTATTTCTGGCTTTTATATATAAGAATAGGTGTAAGCATGCTCAAACTTTTCATTACTTGAACTTATCTTTGGCCAGCAAGTGTCAATGTCATTTGATATCATTAAAAAATTAAATAAAGACCAAGGAAAAATTTGGAGGCTAAGGCCAGATAAGTAGAACAGACATTAAATTAACATCTGAAAATGAGAGCTCATCTGGTTGAAATGAGAGGAATGGTTCTGATTTATTTTTTATATAAAAGGTCTATGCAAATCAGAAGAAAGAAGACAACTGCAAATAAAAAACAAACAAATACGGAAGAACTGTTTGGTGCCCATCAGTATTAAATAGCATTTGTTTTACTAATATGTTAGAGACTGGAAGGAGGCAGTTGTTTCTTTGTTGCTTC
The DNA here is from genome assembly GCF_000696875.1 of Nestor notabilis. Classification (NCBI taxonomy): domain Eukaryota; kingdom Metazoa; phylum Chordata; class Aves; order Psittaciformes; family Psittacidae; genus Nestor; species Nestor notabilis. The sequence continues at coordinate 19,600 of NW_009941189.1, read as the reverse complement.
TGCTTGTCTGTACCCAGGGAATGAGAGCTCCAGAAGGCTGAATGAGATCTAGTCCAGGATTAGGAGCCTGTGCCTTAAACAGCTACAATGTAATTTTGAAGAAGAGGAAGTAGAAAGTCAGAACTCAAAAGTCATAGGAAAGATTCCTGAACAATCAGAAATTATTTTGAAGTATTTTCTGACTGGCATGCTGCCATGACATCTCAAGAAAACAAACAGCAATTATGAAAACCTGGAGTGGTATGGAGCACTAAATTATGAGAGTTGGTTTTCAAAAAACCTGAAAGTATAGATTACATATAAATGTACTATGATGATGAAAGACCCTTAAATAGAATGTCCAAAGTTTATAGACAATTAGTTGAATAGACTGGAGGTCCTGAACTCTGAATTTAGGTATACATTACTTGTAGACTCCTTTCTCTCAAGTGTCAAATTAATGCAGCCTTTAACACTTGGAGAGTTAGGAAAGGGCACTATTTATTTACTGTCCTCTCGTTTGGATTACAAGGCACTTCAATAGTGTTTCATTGTTTAATGAATATTCTTTGAATGGATATGAAGAGTAAGCGGCTGCATATTCACCTTTATATTCACACTAGAAAAAAAGCTTCTAGAACATTTGGAAGAAGTGCTCCAAGAGATCGAGACTGTACTAAATTTGGGCTAATGTACAGAGGAACAAAAATAAATTAAATCTGTATTTTCTACTAAAAGAAGAGGTGCTCATGTTTACCAGTCCAAGCTATGCCAGATAACTCACTGCAAAAAGTCATTAGTAAATAGGAATGTGTGGAATATTTATTCTTAATTTTTCTATATTTAATGTGTTTATCAGTCAAAGTGAAGGTGATCTTGAGAAATGAATAAGATGGCCCTGTCAGGCAACGAAGACAACCACCTGTGAGTGCAGGGCTTTAGAGCCCACATTTGTTGGCTCTGTGAATGGTCCAATTCAAATATTTCAGAAATCAGCATGGGAACAGTTTTTCTAAAAGGAAAGATGCAACAGATGTAAATGTAAAATTGTTTCTACAGGGACAAGCTGCAGCAGAAAACATGCCTATGGATGTGAAAGGCTAATGGAGAGTTCTAGGTCAGTTTTCTATGTAGACCATTTGGTTTTGTTTGAAGACTGCAGAGTATAAGAGATGAATTTTCTGAGGCTGGGCACTGTGGCATTCAGCATTTTAAATAATCCAGAAAACAAAAGTAAGGATAAAGTCCCATGGTTAGCCATAAAGCAGAAGAACAAATTAACTAGCAATGAATCGTTGCATAGTTTAGAGAGAACCGATGTCCTAAACAGCTGGTTTTGATTAGAAAGTGGAAGTGAACCCAGTGTATTCCTGGAGAGCAAGATGCTGTGCTGGAGACAGGTAGAATTCCTGATGAAGACACACAAAACCCATGCTTCAGCGAAGGCAAAAGGAAAGAGGGAGTTTGAAAGATGCAGAAGTCCTTCTTAACAGAACTGGATTTTGCTGGATATGCAAAATATTTTGTGAGTCTAAAAGAAGGGGGACAACCAGATGGTAGTGAACTAGAACCAATCTACTCCTTTCTAGAGTTTATAAGTCTCTTCTAGTTTCCTGTCTCTGCTTCTTTTACAACCTGTAATGGCTAGATTGTACCAAGCCACTTGACATGCCAGGTAGTTTGTGACTTAAGTCTGAGACTCTAGATAAGCCTAATTTCTGCCTAAACTCTTAATCACTTGCTAGCAATCAACCTCAGTCTCCCTGAACAACAACAAAGTACAAGAGCTATGGAATATGACCAACAAAGCCAGTGAAAAAAAGTCACCTTCTCATTTAGTCCCTATTAGCACTTGGTCTTGCCCCAGCTATTGCACAGGATAATTGAATTGTTTAATTTGCACCTGGATTGTTCTTTTAGCAGGTTTTTTTCCTGTATGCTCATTATTGACTGATACTTAACTCCCATAAGAGCAATTTAAACTGAAAGTCTGCCTTTTCTTTTCTGAGCCCAGTCGCTTTATAATGAGTAAATACACAATGTAGTGCTTTAATCATTGTTGGTTTACACCTGAAAACTGCTATGTAAACTACATAAACACTTCTATGCTCTGCTACATATGTCATTTCATTTTCTACAGTAAGTGTTTAATTAGATTGGCATCTGAGAAGCTAACTGAAATCCATTTACTTTCATCTGGCATGAACTAAACATTGACACTAAATCTCTGTGAATACTAAAAAGACTGCCTGATTAAGATGAGCCATAACAAAACCAGAACAAAAGGATTCTGATGCAATCCTGATTACAAAGAAAATAGGTTTAATGTCAGTGAAACACACGAGTGGAATGATTACCTTTCCTGACCATTATCATTCTTCCTCTTAAACTTCTAACATGTCTCCTGGACTGCCACTTTAAATCAAGATCATTTTTATATACATGAGATTAAGTTAAATCAGACTAATTGTTTTCCAACGTGTGTTATTTAATGGAGAGTGCAGATAAAATAGTGAATAAGATACCCTATTAGCACTCATTAGGAGGCAATAATGATGGACTATGCATTGATCAGCAAACGAAAACATGCAATACACCGTTTTTTGGTTAATGGGAAGACTGCTTGCAGCATGCTCTTTCTGCAGCTGTTCTTGCCTTTACTCGGATCATGTATCCTGTTTAATGATATAACTCATAAAATGAGTACTCCCAACTTCTATATTTAGCACTGTAATGTCAGCTACCCAGCTTGGCCAGGCAAAATGATGAAATAAGGTGGCTACATTCCCGGTACAGAGGATGGAGAAAATTAGATACTTCTAAGAGATTAATTGTCCGTCTTGATATGTGAGCTTCCCTGGAGAGCCAAGACTACTAAGAGCAGGGTGTGACCGAACTTCAGAGAAACTCAACTCCAGAGCCTGAACCCTTGACTTAAAAACTTGTGTCTATTGGGAAGCCAGCATGTGGAAGGTTATCTTCTAAGGAAAAATCCTTAACTAGATGAACCCCTGTGTCCTTTGTGTAAAGCCAAGAAAAAATTATATATTTTGTACAGTAATTCAGTGATGAAGCAACACACAGGATGCAGGTGAGTAGGCAATCAAAGAGTCTGTGTTAAAAAATGCTCTCAAGCTTGAGTATGAAAGCCAGGTCATTTTTTTCTGTGAAATTAGAAATCAGATGAGAGAGAGTCTGGAGGAAAGCAAGAGAAAACAGTTCAAACGGCCTGGGGTCCTCTACGTACTTTCTGCCTGGGTGATCTGATGAGGGAATTTAAATTAACCTGCAGAGGGAATTTCTGTTGCCTTCAGGGTTATATAGTTGCAGTACTGTGGGGTTTCTAATGCTTTGTAATTAGGTAAATTTAAATGCCTATTTTTAGAACCCTAAATAGAGGTTTTTGGAATTTGTCCTAAGCAGCTGCACATTACTAAGCCATTCCACATAATTTTAAATATATGAGGCTGAGAAAATGCTTGGACACAACCAGTGAATACTTGAAATGTGACATAACTACTGTGCAGTATATGTAGCTCAAAAAACAAGAGTAGCAGTTCATTACTCTCTTCTTCAATAGCTGTTGACAATCTCAGTCACAAAAGGGTATGTATAGTATGGACCTTGGGTATGGCACTGAAACATGGCAGAGGAATGAGGAATGTACCTTGAAGCCAACTAACAGGTACAAGGATGACTGTGGAAGTTTCTCTGCCTAATAGTGAGTAACATGAGAGGCAGAAGGCAATTGTAGCTGCTTAATAAAGGTATAGCAGGACGTGGAGAATTGGGATTTGGACTGAAAATTAATTTTTACAGGATTCTCTAGAGATGTATGAAATTAAATCAGCTTTATTTCTGAAGCTGACCTAGTCAACACTGAGAATATGCCACCAATATGTGCAAGGGATGCCCTGCTGGTAAACACAGCCCGAGAAGCTGCTCCTTTTCCTAAGGGAGCTTGTCTAGCTATAAATTTAACAAAACTAACCAGTATTTAGTCCCTGATGCTACAGTATACTAGTTAATAAAACAGCTGTAGCTAAAGCAGAGGCATATTGCACCTATAAATGTAGAAGCACACAAAGCAGATTTAATAAGAGCTTGTTCTGAACCCAAACAGCAACACACTAATATAGCATAACCACACAAATATTTTTTTACCCAATAGTCCAGTAAAAATAGTACTGTCATTGCTAGCAAAGGGCCTTATGCTTATTATGCCTTATGCAAACAGTGTGAAGTTCCAGTCTTGGCCTGTTAGGCTTGTTATCGGCTTGTTATCAACTTGTTATGAGAAACTGTTAGGTGAACTCAGCTTGGTGCCAGGTGTCTCTTTTTTATGAAGTGTGTTGTAATTGTGGGTTAATAGCAAAGATCTTAAAAATATGAATACTGGTTGAGAACAGCATCCCCACAGCTACTAACAACTGGTGGGCAGTTACCGCTCATTGAAAAAATGCAATCTTAGGGAACTGGGAAAAGACTTCCTTTGCTCTAGGAAAGCAGCAGCAGGTGAGCAAGGAAAGAACCAGGTGAGCAGAAGGATAAGGCACCTGTCACAGACTGGAAAAGCAACATTCCCCTCAGGGTCAGGCTGCATGTAGCCTGGGGTGGAGGCTGAGGGCTGGGAAACAGCTAGCCTTATAAAAGACTGCAAATTTGGTGGATAGAATCTACTTCAGATCTATCTTACCCTCACTGTGGAGACTAAAATATCCAGGACTGTAGCCATCAGTGCTAATTAGGTGGCATCAGGTCCTGGTATTGCATTTTGGCAGCTACTGTCAGCTGTGACTGTTAAGGACAATACTTTGAATACATAGTGATAATGATAATGACTGATAATAAGAACTATCCATTAACAGAAAGGGTGTTATTAATGAGTGCTAGTCCAGGAAAGTTTGAAACTGGCTTAATTTATCAGTCTTCTAAAAACTCCCATCTTTTTCTTTAACTGATACTCCTGTGTGTTTTCAGCTGTTAAATAGTTCCTGGTATTGTTTTGTTGTAATAATTCCCACTTTTCCAGACAATGACCATGCACAGCCTAACGATATCTTATGTGAAAGATTATTCTCAATAGCCAGATTGGAGCTACCTTTTTTGTGGGGGGAGACCCAAAATATTACTGTGGGGAGGGGCAAAGCATTTGGCCTTAGGATCACAAGCTACTTCCAGGCTAGAAAAAATCAGAACAGAAAAGAACTTCTCAGCTCAGACATAATGTAAGAGTTTCTCATTTTAACATGCCTGTTCCATGCGTTATGCAGTTATTTATGTACCTGACTATCACTGGGACTTAAATGGCTCAATTTTTTTGTCAGTATGCAGCAGTACTGTTAGGTTAAAGAACTGGAAGTAAGAGACCTGCAGAGATGTGGCTATGTCCCTATTAGAAATATGTGCATGTACCAAGTTTGCTGCAATTAAGGTATGAGCTAAAACTTGTTTCATGTCCTTTGTCTTCCGCAAAGTCTTCACTTGTTTTTATGCAGAGAGTCCATGTATATCCTCTCCGTAGGCATATCCTCTCCGTAGGCATACAAAGACTGGATTGCAGAACTTTAGAAATCTGCTACAATTGGAAGCTAAATGCATCTAAGAGATGGAACAGAGAATTAATTCTGGACATTCTTTTTTCTAGTTCTGCTAGAATATAGTTATAGTCCAGTTTACAAGCCAACTTAAAATACTGATGTTATTTCAAGTCTATTTTATAAAGTATTTGCAAATATGGCAAACAGTATATGTTATAAAGGTTCAAAATTCAAGTTTGTGTTATAATTGCTGCGTAACTGGCTATCAGAGTAGTACCTCTAACATATCCAGTTAACTTGGATGTTTAATTCCTTGAGGAGTGAGAAAGGTCCCCAGCCATTCTTGTGCAGAGACAATACAGTGAATATGAGATAAGGTGATTGAGATCCCATATCCTTCACAACAAAGTATTTGAGTAATTGTTGCAAAAGATTTCAAGGTGGTTTCAAGGTTTTCAAGAATATTTCCCCCAGGCATCCCCTACTCTGACTGTACTAATTTCATCTGCTCAAATATGTTGACTGAAATCCCAAGTGGAGAATCTGACCCTTTCAGATATTCTCTTGGGTGTTTCCTGCTGTAGAACTAACCAAATTGTACACAGATAAGGAGCCTGTAAATGGTCACTAGAGATGGCTGCAGCAGACGCAGAAATAGTCACGTAAGCCAGCCTTTTGTACATATGAAAGACAGCAGAGGTTGTACATGTAGTTAAGACAGCTAACAGCTGGAGTGGTTGTGTAGGACCACAGGCCAGCTGGAATTTACAAACTGAGCAGAACAGGAGTTTGGGAAGACTTCTGCCATCCAGATGAAGACACCATTGCAAGGATGCATTGCAACACAGGTTCCCGTTTCCATCTGTAAAGCAACTGACTGTCCTGTTTCAAAGTCTCATTCTCTGTGCAAAAGTTGCGCAGTGCCAAGATCACAAAAAAGATGTTTATTATTTTAACAAACACTCTGTCTGTGTGTGTGTCTGTGCCACACAGTCCAGATCATCTGACAGCTAGTTTCCACATAGAATCTGCCACACAAATAACTGAATGTTTTCTAGCAAAAAATGAGCCAAGCCTTCCAGCTGCAAAAGAGCAATTATGGCTGGCTGAGTTTATCCAGCATCAAGGTCACTTGGACTACAGCAGTTAGTTGGGTTATTCTGCAGGTATAGCCTGGGGAGAGCTGCAAAAGGTTAAAGTGTTCACTGTAGACAGTTCTTTGGCCCTGTGGATATTTTCACCTTAGTTGCCAGACAATTAACATTGTGATACACAGTTAGAGATAAGAGTATTGTATCTGAAGGTTTGATTAACTAGGTAACTGTACATTATCTTGTTCTGACCAAAAACTACCTGTAATTGCCCTGTCTCCGCAATTTGGAGGTATTCCCCTAAGTAAACATGGGCTCAAAATAATTGACTTATTGTTAATAAGTGTTTTGAGATTTTTATTGTTATTAAAGACACCAAGTTCACCCAAACCAATTCAGACTTTTTCCCTAATCTGAAATACGAAATATTGTTGGCTATTGCTCCACAATAAAAGACATCCATCCAGTAAAACAGTGACAATCTGTACTATATTGTTTAAATAGTTAAGAGACTAGACAGTCCAAGGAGTATTCTCATACGCTTTAGCAGCACTTTTAATATAGAGGTTAGAATGCATTGGTGGGAAAATTTGTTACTTTTGTCTAGTGTCTGAGACAGTTGAAATATTTTTCTATATTGTGTCTCTAATTAATGTCATAAAGCATAATGAAGACATGTCAGAAGAAGTTACTTCTAGGGAGAATAGAATTATCCAGTTGGACTTAAAATATTTCTTCATCTCTGATGACAGGTCAACATTATACTTTATGGTTGCAATAAAAAATGCTGCATGTAATGATGCATTTGAAGACTTAATCAGCAAATACAAGAACTTTCCAATTAGCCCAAGTGTCTAAGGGATTCATGTTGTTCCCTGACTCCGTCTTCCCAATGACAGGTATGACTCAGCTGATGGGACAAAAGACCTTGATAAATCAGGTCTCCACCAAGAGACTCACAGGACACGTGTAGTTTTGTGTGATTTCTTTGCTAACTGTAATGGATCTAATCTTTTTTACTATAGTAAAAAATTAAGTAGTTTTTAGGAAGCAGCTTTATATGTAAATTTAGGTGCTTAAGTCCTAAGCACAGGATCCTTTGATTGTCGGGACAGATCTAAAGCTGGTTCTTATTAAATAGGAGTCTATTGGAAAAAACGCTTTCCTTTATATTAGAGGAAATCAAGCAGGTTTGTGAGGTCTGTACTGAGTGCAGGTGCCCGGGCACTGGTAGTGGGGTCTGCAGGTCTTCTCTTGTGAGGGGAGGCCAGGGCTGCTACGTGCCAGACACAGCCAGCTCCAACCCACCCACCACAGAGCACGGCTGACCCTGCAGCTGAGGTGGGGGTGCCTCAGGGAAAAGGTGTTTAGGAAAGGATAAAACACTGAACTAGAGTTATGAAAAAGAAGTGAGAATATGCGAGAAAACTAGCTCTGCAGACACCAGGGTCAGTGCAGAAGAGGGGGAGGAGTTGCTCCAGGCGCCAGAGCAGAGATTCTCCTGCAGAGAGATGGCAGTGAGCAGACAACCACACTGCAGCCCAATATGGAGCATGTGGATGTGTCCTGAAGGAACTCCGGCCTTCAGGAAGTGTGAGAGGGAAGGAGCAGCAAAGAGGAGCTGTTATGGACTGACTACGAGCCCCCATTCCCCATGCCCCTGCACTGCTTAGGAGATAAAGCTGAGGGTGGGAAGAAGGAAGATGGGATTAAAGTATTTCAGTTTTGATTCGTTTCTCACCATCCCATGACATAAGCAGCATAAACATCCTCTCCATCCTATAAGTAACAAAACAAGAATTATCCTAAAGTTTGCAGTAACTGATTTTATTGTTTATTTTGAATTTATTAATTTGCATTCTACTAGAAAATGAATATTTCAACTCAAATTCATAGCTTTCTCCTGTGTTTGGCATGAGCAGTATTTCTCACAACGATTTTAATATCTCAGGAGGGCAGTTTCCTATGGAACAGGTAGACAGTTTACAATTGTTTAAGGGCCTTTTACTCTCTGCTAACTTGATACTTTTAAACATTTGGAAGAAGCTTTGATATTAGTTTAGTTTGAAAAGTTACCTTTTGGAATAAAAATCATGTCTGACTCCTTTCTAAAGAAATCTCCAAAGGTTAGCCTTTGTGTGTATCATATTCCATGTAATATTCTGGATATTTTCAGTATGTCAGGACTCTTTACCTCTAAGCTCTGTGCCACTTTCAAATCCAGTCAGGAGAGAGGGTTCAACTGGAGCACTAAAGCTTTCTCTCCTGGAGAAACCACAAAAGCTTTCCAGCCCCAAACGCAGATTGCAAGCTCTGTCTGTGTCCTGATTCCACACAGGAAGAGATTTGAAGGCACCTGCAGAGTGTCACTGAGCAAAGCACTGTTCTCAGTGCCACCATGGTATGAGCAGCAAAAAAATCTATCAAAGCAAGAAGACTTAAACTCAATTTATGCCTGGAAAAAGAAAATGTTGCCTAATAATTGTATATGAATAAAGATATATAATAATCAGCATAAATTAAACAGGGCACACCATGACAAATATATGTAATTTCTTTCTTTTTTGTAAACTCTAGAACAATACAGAAAGAAAATTCAGTCCGTATATACCCAGTAAGACATTTTTATACAGGTCTTCATAATGAGCTCAACAATTACATGTATCTAAGATAAATACAATACCTAGACTTTAAACTGAGGTAGTAGATGCACCATTAATTCTCAGTCCTCATACTAAGTGTTTTGTCAGACTTCATACCCCCTACACCTCCCAGAAATAAAAGGTTACAAGAGAGCTTGCCATTAGGAAAGCTAGTCTGCATCTAGGAGATTAATTTCTCTTCCTTTACTTAGTACCTTCCAAAAGGTACCACATTCTGAATAAAATTAGAATTGGAGTATAGATACCAAACTGGACTATAAATACTAAATATTTATCAGACCATTTTAGAGTTAAGGGGCTTAGGGCTGGCAAGACAAGTGGAATGTATTAGGAACTGCTTGCTTTCATAGCAGAGATGAAATACATCTACGTTCTATGCGTATTGTGCGCAAAATAGTAGTTCTATTATGCAAAAAGTGGAAGCATCAATAAAATTGTGTGAAACAGAAATTCCATAAAATGTCTGCTCTGTTTTGCTTTTTTTCCAGCAAGAAATTTGGCATTTTCTAGCTTTTCAAGTCTAGTATTTACTTTCATTAGTTAACCTGCTACAAAAGTAAACAAGGGAGGCAAGTATTTTCCTAAAGGAATGGTGGAATAGGTTTATTTTTGTAATGATGCCTATTAGCTATAAAGATACATTTCAGGCAATTGTACAGAATCATTTAAAGTTCTAAAACCAATATATGTATAGTAAAATCTATTACTAGAGGAGCTTGTCCAGGCATTTCCTACACCTCATGTGTCATTCAGGTGCCTACATGTGGACATTCAGCATCATTTTACGTATGGGTCATCCGCAGGTCCTGTATTGTATCTGTTAGCTCCATAAGGATACTTTGGATAGTTAGTGTCTAGATGGTTGGTGGACATCCAGAGTCCTCTTTATCCAAACAATTTAATAATTAAAAGTATATCAGAAAAGACTTAGAAGTGTTTCAGTTTAGTGGAGAGGAGAGAGGTGGGCATGACAATTGATCACTCATTAGTGAAAGACCCAGTGATGCCACCCTGAAACATGTGTTAACATGTGCTTTCTTATTTCTGATGGAAATGCACAATGTGCCAAACTGAAGAAGGGATATCCTGCTGGCCACAGTTAACCATAAAGAAAAAAAAAAGAAAAACTTTTCTGCAGTTATTTTAGCATTTTACAGCAATAGATAAGACTTGATCTTGACTGTATTATCACACAGGTTTCTGTAATCAGGCATCTGTTTCTTATTTTTTACAGAGAAGTATAAATCATGTTTTGAAATTGTTATCTACCTACCTGTGTAAAAATCACTTTGCATAGCTCTTCATGATTCACATGTAAGTCCAGACATACCTGTTGCACTGTGAATAGAGCAATTTTTACCAAAATTACTAATAAAGATCTAATAAAGTTGGAAAACAGTCTAGTTCATGTTATAGTTCTCAGACAGGTTCGATGTACAAGATGGGATTCCACCACATGTTTACGAGAAAAAAAAGTACCTATTTTTGCTCCATTTGCACATACATCATCTCGAATCTTCTCTTGTTTCCCTGTATGATCTCATTATGACACTTTGGAAACAGTGCAACATATTTAAGGGCTTTGTACAATTACATTGCAGTCCAATCATAATTTATAATTATTATTATAATTTATATCTTCATTTTAGAGATCAGTCTTGTATTATTAACAAGACCAAAACAATCCGTGAAAAATGGAAATTTTATCTGAACATATCCCTTTCTGCAGGGTAACTAGAGAAGAATTCAAACCACAAAGTGAGATTCAGAGGCATTTTTTCAGCTAATTCATGCAGAAACAATCTGAAATTTAAGGTTCCAAATTACAGAGATATAGAATAATTACAGAAATGGGAGGCTAAAAATTCTGCCTTGGTTTAGATCTGTTTTGATATGGAATAACCAGATCTACTTATCTATTCCCTTCTCAACATGTCTGAGGAAGTCCACAGAAGAGTGCAAGTTTAAAATCCAAGACAATGAGAAAATTACATGTAAACATGCAAATTTCATGACAGCTAATTATACAAAACATTGCTTACATATTGATAGGTACGTATTGCATAGGTACATATGACCTATCTAGTATTTTGATATATAAAACTCTCTATTCATCCACTTATGACATTAGCTTCTATAAAGGGATATTTTCTTGATAGTAATGAGTGCAGTCTATTAAAATAATTCTTCACACAGGCCATGAAAGAGTGGCGCTCTACATAAATTGATGCAAGACTTTGCTGAAGTTTTGGACAGCAAAAATATCAAGCTAAAATTTCCATGGTACTGTTATATTAAAAGTAAATGCAGAAGTTGAACGGAACATTCTGAATTTATAGTAGGTTTACATCCATAAAAAGACTTTGAATTTACTTTTACAAAAAAATTTCTTGATGCCACTGCTGATGTAAAACTCTTAGAGTAAAAAAATTTGGTCAAGGAAGGATCAGAGAATGACTGTCCGTTGGTAAGTCTGTGCTCCAATACTATTCCTATGGCTTTACTACTACTGTGCACTACGAGAAAGACCGTGAAGCTGTGATGTTCATCTGCATGTGTTGTCTGTCCAAAAGGGCAATGGATGATTAGTGATGCTTCCCACAGAATTGCTCCAACATCCCTTACAAAAGACTCCTAATATATCTGCTCTGGTCAGTACAATTGTTTTGTGTTTTATAGCTAGATTACTGGTAATCTAGACATAGATAAGCAGTATTAAAACTGATTAAAGATCAAAACTATTATTTTGTTTAGTTTACTAAAATACTTATGAAAGACTTTGCACTGTGAAATCAAAAGGTACAATTTCATTGGGAGTTGGTTTGTTTTTGAAAAGCATAATTGATACAGAACCTCTAGAGTCTGTGACTGAAGTATATTAAACAGGGATAAAAGGTATTAGGGAGTGGGAACCCAAATGCTGACTTGAGAAGGAACCCGAAAAGAATTAGTAAGAGAAATATGCAATCCCTGGAAAGGGTGATAGTAATTCTGCCTCGCCAGTAAGCTAGTACACGTAAGGGAGAACCTGCTAAACTTCAGAGGTGCCAGGTTCTGTCAAGTTTTACAGCTAGTTATCAAGTCCTTAAGCAGTTCCCTGTGTTGCCCATTTTGATACACAGATGCATTTCCAAAGGTGATATTCCACAATAAAGTTTAGATAAAAAATACACTAAACATAGATGCTTCAATAAAAGGTGATCCCATCTTAATGAAAATCACTTTTAAAAGTATAAATTCCCCAAAATGTTTTCGCAAGATATATTGCATACTTTTGGTGCTTTCCCCACATTTTAATAGGTTTTGCTTAGAGCTGTGTCATAATTCTGGCCAGGAAAAATCAACCAGTGCATAACGCTTGAATGCTTTAGCTACTGTTACTATCCTTTTTGCCCTGTTAGAAGGAAGGGAAAAGGGAAAAAAGAAAAGTAAGCAGCTTCCAGATTCATTAACAAGTGCACTGATCCTATCGATTCCATATCTCTTAATAAACAGGATGTTCATGAGGACAGACTGTTTATATTCCTTTATGATCTGTAACAGCACATAGGCTTTTCTTTTCGTTTGAGTCGTCTCCTTGTATTACCTATGAGGTTTATGGGTCTAGAAAGGATCAGAATAACTTTAAAAGGACCATATGTGGGCTGCAAAGCCTTTCTAGGAGCCCATAGGGGTCTCTGTGGGACAATCCATACGGCTGAGAGTTCTGTAGAGCAGCAGGGATAAAACAGCCTTTCCTGCCTTTGAAACAGGCAGAGCTATTGAGACGAAATGACAGAGATGGAAATACTGCTGGAAAAAACAGTGGGAAATAATGTGGCTTGAGGCAGAATTAACTATAACTGTATACTTTGCTGTCTTTGTAAAAGGGTTGGGCTTGGTGTTTTTTCACCTCTAGTTTCATTTCACTTCAGTTCTTTTTGCAATTTAGAATACTGGGGTATATAAACACAATCTTAAAAATACTTTCTTAATTACAAGAATATAAAGAATGTGTGATTATTCACATTTTAAAATTCAGTGGAAATTCTTGAGAAGAAAGCTTCTATCCTAGGCCTTTTCTACAATAGGCAGAATATCAGTGAAAATAAGATTAAGTTTTTGCACAGGAAATTTTCTCTAAATTGAATTTAAATTAACTCCTTGTTGCAAAATGAAACATCATGGATTTGTCATAATCTTATTGTCCAGCAGCCTGTTCTACAGTGCTGTTCTGTTCTACGTCAGTGAGATTTCAATCTGAGTCTGAGTACCTACTCCACAGCATTGCACTAAGACCAGGGGTTTCACTGACAGCTCTTTTGTCATGACTGCAGTCTGTTTTAAATCTCATTTGTCATAGATTTCACAAGGGAATTTGTATGCACATAATGTAAAAGGAACCCAAGCAATATTATGGACAATGAAAGCATATGAAAGCATAAGCTTCTCCTTCCTGCAGTTCTCCACAGAGGAGCCACAACAACTGCCTCTGGGTGTTCTTCATTCTGTTTCACCACTTTGCCATCTGAGGATATTAATAAGAGAATCAATACATCAGATTCTGGAGGTTATGCTTTAGAGGTTATTTCTTTTTAACAGATGAATGGTTTTCCTCCTTTTCCTCATAAATAAAAACAAGGGAAAAATATTGTAAGTAGTGACAACTGAGGTAACTAAATACTGCAGCTCTGCTTAGATACAGATAAAAAGATTGTAAACCTTGCTTGGAAGTGTCCAGTCACAGCATGAAGGACAAATTTTTCATGGACTTAGCATTAGTGTGATGTATGGTTCTCTTTGCCCCCTCCCCCCCAGTAAATTACCTTCATCCATGATAAATGTAAATATAAGAACAAGCAGTAACATTGCTCAATAATTTAATTCTCCTTCAATATGTCCTTGAAACGTCCCACAAAACATTACAATCTTTTAGAGTGACTTAATGCACAAAGTATCAAAGTACTGACAGATCCCAATAGTTTCACAAAATTAGACAAGCATTGATTTTAAACTGTTCTTTTTCTTCTTTATTAACAGCTTTCTTTGTATACAAAAGGAATTTGATGGAATACAGCTGTCTCGGGTCTTTAAAATTATACTGCCAATTGAGATGTTTATTATTAAATAGTTGGCCTTATTCCTGTTGTAAATTTTAAGATTACAGAGTTATTACATTCTGCCAATAAAATTAAGAATGCATGTACTGATTCATTTTCATTTAAGCATGAATAAAAATGGGCTTAACTTCTTGATCTTATGAGAATATGCTATGCAAAGTCCATCTTTAACAATGTCTCAAATAAAAATGCTTGAACATGATTGGGATTTATTTTTTTTTGAATGAATGTGGAACACTGAATAATTCTTACTTGCATCATTTATACCATGTCTTATGGTCTTTGTCAGAGACAAAGTGCCTTGATTTTTAGGGTCTGAATACAAAGAGGTTCTGCCCCATGTGATATAATATTCATACCAAGTCATATCTTCCTAGAATATCTGGAGGCCCAAAAGGCAGGAATCCTAGATTTTTGTCTGTATTCACTGAAAACAGAAACAACGCCCCAAAACATGATGGCATGTTACTCCTTCTTATAAAGGGAGAAAGTACTGAAACCTTCATCATTCAGCTGAAGGAAATAACTTGCAGGGATGAGTCCCTGCTCTTTCGTGTATTTTTTCCATCTTGTCCTGTGCTCCCTGCATATACGATCACATGATGGCCTAACTTAATCAGAGTAGTTGCACCTACTGAATTTTAACGTCTTCTGTGCTGCTGACTTCTTCCTTCTGCCAAGGTATGGGATCTATTGTGTCAGCTCCATTGATAGGGAGACATCAGGCCCTTTTTTCTTCTCACAAGTGCTAAGCAAGTACAAAACCCAGGAGTTTCACCACAATCAGTTTTGGAGAGTTGTGCTTAACTTGAGACACCAAGGAAATTGCAAGGTTAGCAACTGAAAGGCTTTAAACGTTTTTGAAAAGGTGTACCCTGCCTTGAGTAAAAAGTGTACAGCATGATAACCATGTGGTCTGTTTCACATCTTGGATCTTATAGGTCTGAAGTCTGTTTACTGAATGGGTGGCATGGCTGTGACTTACAACTTTTATGATTTTTAATAGTGTACATGAAGTTGTAATATATATGAGAAAAGTAGAAGAAAGCTACAAAACTTAGTGAGTATAGCCACAATAAATTTCTGAGAGCAGTAATATTGAACCAATTGTTGCTACCTTCCCTCTTGTTACCTTCCATGTTAAATATGCACTTGGATATAATAACATTTCCATTTGCATTTCTTTTTGTCAAGATCGCTATTACTGTCATTGCTATAAACAATTAAAAAGGTATTTAAAGAGTAGTAACCCCAAATTCTGCTTGCAGGAGAAAGCACTGTATGAACAGAATATGCATACTTAATTCACAGTTGGTAATCACCTTTGGGAATATGATAGAATAACAGAATCGTAGCACTGCACATTAGACTAGATCTTATCTGATATAAACAGAAATGGTTCCACAGATACAGTTTGTCCCTCGTAATGCTCTAGTCCATAATTTTCATAGGTTTGTATTATCCAGGAGTGTATGTTACCTTCCTCTGGGCAACATCCCTGAGCTGCAACCGTTGATGTGATATGCAGATGTGGAAAGTCCCGGTGAAAAAGAAAGCCCATTAACCAATATCTGGGGGAAGAGGCAGTTCTGTTTAATGTTGGCTGAAAGCTAAGGACTCAAAATGATAAATGTAGGAGTTCTGTTTTCTCTTGTAATAACTGACTATGATTCAGCCTTAGGCGTAACACTAAGAGGCTTCCAAACTTACATCAGGTTTTTTTCTTTCCAATTCTTTAAAGTCTAATGGTCCTAGACCAAAAATTAATATGCTCCAAAAGTCAAATATCTTCAATAGGTAAAAAGTTTGTAACTAGAGAAAAAAAGAGCATGAATATACACTGTATGTATTTGCTTACACTTCTTACCTACACTTTCTCCATGCAGAAAACTAATGCAGACCCCAATAGGATCTGAGGACAATCTGCCACCTGCATCGTCAGAGGTAGTAATAACTGATAGCTTTGGCTCAAATTTTAGTGTATTTTCTGATCTTGCCAAGACAGAATTTGAGCCAGATTTTAAATTTAAGATTGTGGGCAGATTTTGAATGAATTCTATCTAGCTGTTAACAGAACTAGTGGGAGAACATCCATAATGTCATTGTTGTCTGTGACATGCCTGAAAACCTTTGTTCTACCTGTAGGAATAGCATCTTGGACTATTTTTTTCTCCCACCATACATGCATCTCTTACTACTTCCATTCTTTGAAATTTGGTGTCCTTGGTATATTTAGTATCTCTGTGAATTAAACCCACACCAGTAAATCTTTACCTATAACATATAGTGATAGAGATTCTGTTTCATATAGGCATTTTTGAATAAGCATAAGCCTTAAGTAAAAAAATGACCTGATGGAACAGTTTCCTTGGCAGTGAGAAAGAAAACTATATAGGCAGTAGGTATTGCTAAAGCTCTGGTGAGACACAGAAAAACTCTTTCAGTAAATCATATCAGTATATGATTTATTGTAACCACAGTTTATTGTCCAGTGGGCATGAGTACACTAGACATCAAAATGAGATGTGAATTCATCTCCATTCTCTATGGTGCTTGGATAATGTCCTGTAATTATGTGTTTTGTGAAGAGAGACAGCATTACAATACATGTACTGTATAACTTTAATTTTTATAAAGTGCAAGAACAATTTTTGATTGTCTTTTTTCATTGTTTCTAGATATTACTTAATACAAAACTTTTCAATTCAGTGATGACAATTATATGCCATTTTCCACTATAAAATACAAATATGATTTTGACAGTGAAAATTTGTCTTGTAAAATCATATCTGACCTTTTTCTTAAAACATGCAGGGGCAGTGAGATTGTGCTAATTTTGAAGATAAACCAGTTTATACTATGTAGGAACTTCTATCCCATTAAGCTATTAAAGCTATATTTTCTACTACAACATGAATAAGATAAATAGTGACTATGTGGCAGGCTTAAGTATATCATAAAGCCTGAAAAAGAAACAAACATCTAAGGCCTTCAAAATATATGTGTTAGAGAAGTAGACAGATCTAAAGAATTCAGCAACAGGTTTCCATATCAATAACTTAGTGTTCAGATTTTAATGTCTTCAGTGATCTAGGGAAATAGACTCTATATCCAGCAAAATACAAGTTTATAGCTTAGTGGATGGAGATTCAGGCCTTCATTATAAATGAATGGCATTGCATTAAATTGCCCTAGCTTCTTACTGCACAACACTATCTGACACTAGTAAAATATTACTACATTACCTTGCCCTTTGTACTAACAACAGCAGCACATATTGCCAACAACAATTAATTTGCCCCAGGGAACACCGGCTTCTCTCTGAACTGCAGTACACATGAATAAAGGTGGGTTGATCATCTGTTTCCCCCATTTATTTCCAGTGCAAGAAATTCTAGCTTTTGTGGCAAAAGAACTGAAATACAAATGAAATGAAATACAAATACCTTATCCAACCAATTTTGCTTCTCTCAGCTCATCATTCTTGTATGCGTATGTGATAAGATAGATGCTAATTTAAAATATGCCACTTGCACTGAGCAAATCATATATTATTTTTTAATAAAATATTACAAAATAGCACTAAAGACTTTATTTTTTTAAGTAAATATTGTCTTAAACATTGTCAAAAGACAGGTGGTCCTCAATTAGTAAATACCTTACAGAAGCTTATGACCTAAGATAAAGCTTTTATGTTCACTTGACAGCATACATTATACCAGTTCAGTAGAAGTACCACTTATTCAAAGCATTTATTTCTGAGTTTGCATTTTAAAACTGTTACAAGGCCCTTCTCCCTTCTACTAAGGAGAATTGAGGGAGTAGCCTGGGTGGATTGCAGAACAGACAGATGCATTACTTTAGACTGCAGTGTCTTGCATTTTCAGCATTATAAAGTGCCAAGTGACACATTTGGTAAAATTGTAAACATTAAACTTAAAGTACTCACAAGCACATACATACCCGTGTTCTTGCACCAGCATTTGCATAAAGTAGAACTAATACAGAAAAAAAAAAAAAAAAGTATTAATATGGAACCAGTACACTGTTTGATGCTGTGATGGTCAAGATGTTCATAGGCCCTTGTCCTCATGGGGAACTTCAACCATCCTGATATTTGCTGGAGGGACAGGACAGCCTGGCACAAGCAATCCAGGAAGTTCCTCAATTGTGTGGAAGACAATTTCCACTTGCAAGTGATAGAGGAACCCACAAGGAGAGGTGCCACGCTTGACCTCGTGCTCACCAACAGGGAGGGGCTGGTGGGGAATGTGACACTCCAGGGCAGCCTTGGCTGTAGTGACTATGAGATGGTCCAGTTCAAGATCCTCAGGAGAGTGAGAAGAGCATGCAGCAAGCTCACTGCCCTGGACTTCAAGAGAGCAGACTTCAGCTTCTTCAGGAACCTGCTTAGTAAGGTTCCATGTGATACAGTCCTAGAGGGCAAGGGGCCCCAAGACTGCTAGCTGATATTCAAGGATCACCTGCTACAGGCTCAGGAGTGTTGCATCCCAACTAAAAGGAAGTGAGGCAGGAGGGCCAGGAGACCTCCATGGATGGATAAGGAACTGCTGAGGAAACTTAGAGGGAAAAAAGAAGCTTACAGAAGGTGGAAGTGAGGACAGGCAGCCTGGGAAGAAAACAGGAATGTTGTTCGGGAAGCCAGGGACCAGGTTAGGAAAGCTAAGGCCCAGTTAGAATTAAATCTGGCAGGGAAATTAAAAATAACAGGAAAGGCTTCTATAGGTACGTAGCAAATAAAAGACAGGGACCTCTCCGGAAACTACTGGGAGAACTGTCTACGCTGGATTTGGAGAAGGCTGAAATTCTTAATGACTTCTTTGCCTCTGTCTTCACAAGAAAATGCTCTGACCACCCCACCCAAGTCTTGGAACGCAATCACAGGGACTGTGAGAATGAAGACCACAGGCCCACTGTAGGAGAGGATCAGGTTTGAGACCACCTGAAGAACCTGAACTTGCACAAGTCCGTTGGACCTGACGAAATCCATTTGCGGGTCCTGAAGGAGCTGGTGAATGAAGTTGCTAAGTCACTGTCCATCATATTTAAAAAATCATGGCAGTCAGGTGAAGTTCCTGATGACTGGAAGAAAGGTAATGTCACCTCCATTTTCAAGAAGGGGAAGGTGGAAGAGCCAGGGAACTATAGACCAGTCAGTCTCACCTCTGTGCCTGGCAAAATCTTGGAGCAGATTCTCCTGGAAAGCA
>NW_009941188.1:0-4940 GCF_000696875.1 Nestor notabilis | reverse complement strand
TCGAGCCCGTCGCATTGAGCACGAACGTGAGATGGGGCACACCCTTATCACTGCAGTCTAGTTAAAGCCCGGATTAGTCCAGTGTTTTGACAATTAGGTTCCCAGCTTGAGTCAGGGAGCTGATACACTACAGCTCTAGTGGAAGTATGGAAAAAGGCAGCTGCTAAATACAGCAATGAAAAAGAGACTCCAAAAGGATGAGGAGCACAGAGGTGAGAGTCCCAGCCCTCAGCAATATAAAAAAGTTAAAAAAGTTTAAAAAATCATAATGATTAAGGAAATACAATAAAGCCTCTTGTGCCAGGGAGCAGGGGAATGGTCTACACTGGACCTACCAGCCCATTCCACAGTCACCCCAGAGACGGCAAAGATACCAGCAACGCGCTGCTGCACGATGGTCCTGCATGGTATGGGAGTCCTGCTGCTTTCTGCAGGATCAGTACACCTGGACTCTTGAAAGTTCAGGGAGAACAGGAGCCCCTGTGGCTGCTGGATACCCCAGTGCTTGCTGAACACCAGCCGGGGGCACCAGGCCTGCAGGTGTCTGTGGGTCAGTCAGGCATGTGTGTTGTGAAGGGGAGGACTGGCAGCACTGTCCAGGTGAGGCTCCAGCCTGGGCCTGCACGTAACACCCTCCAAAGGCACCTCTGGCTTGGTAGGAGGAAGACACGACGTTGTGTCCTGCAGCGTGGCTGTGCTGAGGTCCCTCACCATATCCTGGAGCACAGCTGTGTTGAAATCCCTGGCTCTGAACACTGGGATGCTGCATCTGGAAAGCAGGAAGAGCCGGAGGCGAAGAGCAGTAGTAGGTTTGGGTGGGGTAAGTGCCTGGTGAAGGGTTAATCCTGGGCAGGAAGAAAACAGAAGGTTACAGTGTGTTCAGAACTGGCATTGCCTCGCAATGGAATTGCCCCGAGGGTAGATTTCCTCCTGACCAGTGCTTAGAAAGGTCACTGCAATCCATCAGAGGGATTCATTACAGGAGAAGCTCTAATTATAAGCAGCACTCACGTAAAAACAGGTTTACTGGCCTCCCACTTCCAACCCACACCAATTCCACACCCACTGAAGGAGCGTGGTTCTTGGTCTCTTTGTGCAAGGAATACTCAAGCCAACCTGCAATGTGCTCGAAGATTACCATGCACATCCTCTCTGCCTTCCACTGAACAACACATCTGCTCAGTTATTAATCAGGAGAAGCCACAGCTGCCAAGTGTTATTTATCAAGAAGCCATAAAGGCCTTTGGTGTGAGTAAGAGCCCAGGGTATAGAGTGAAAAGGGAAGGAAGAGAGAGTTACAAGTAAAATTAATCATTCAGAAGCAAGGCCTAGAAACAGCCTTTGCCAGCAGCAGGCATGACTCATGCCGATGGAAGTATCAAGAGAGAGGCAAGCTGCCTGGAAGCCAAAGCCTCTGGGACTTCAGGAGTACTGCTCAGCCCACGCTCAACGCTGAGCACAGAATCAAGACAATATTCATGAAGAACATGACTGCCAGATTCCCAGCAAGGATAAAAGAGTGGCTCATGATGGGGGTTTGGGGCTTGGGTTTTATTCTCTATGAGGTGTGGGTTTGGTTTGGGGTTACTTTTATGTGTGGACACAAATGTGATGCCAAAGCCTGGACCTCCTGGAAGTGTCTCCTGTCTGGTGGCAAGTTGATGCCTGAAGTTTTATGAAAATTTAAAGAGAAAAAGCCATCAAGAGCTTTTGCTTGGGAATAAGAATCAAACTAATAAAAATTAAGCCCCAGATGCACATATAGAACTTGCATCTATGACAGAGAGACATGCAAATTCAGCTGCAGAAATGGAAAGATCCTAGAAACACCTTCCCACACCCTGCTTGAATGTAAATGTTTATGTAAATACCTTTGAGGCAGAACAGTCTATTTATGTCATCTCACCTGAAGAAAGCAGGTTTAGACACAGGGCTGAGGTGCTGTGTGCACAGCCACCACCTGGAGCTCGAGACTGATGCAGGCACAGGCACAGCAGGGACACAGTCCCTCCTCCCAAAAGCAGCCCTTGCACAGAAGGGAGAGAGTAACGCCACAAATGCTGCTGGATCTGCCTGGCCTCCCCTGCAAGCACTCACATGTCTGAGTGCCCCAGTGGATCTAGGGGGCCCTCCTGCTGCAGGCAAGGGTTTGCTTTATGGTTCCCCTACAGGTAAGGGCAGATGCAAACACTTGGGAATGTTTCCATCACAAAGGTTTACAGTGAGCTGATGGCTTCAACAATACGTAGAATTTAACCTTTAACAGCAAACTGAAATCACAGAATAGGGGAAAAAAATGACCTACATTTCCAACCTCTTTTAGACTACAAGTGGCTTGTGACATACCCAAACTCAAAACCATTCCTGAACATCAGCCACAGGCCCCAAG
Organism: Nestor notabilis; assembly: GCF_000696875.1. Taxonomy (NCBI): domain Eukaryota; kingdom Metazoa; phylum Chordata; class Aves; order Psittaciformes; family Psittacidae; genus Nestor; species Nestor notabilis. The sequence goes on along the minus strand of NW_009941188.1, from coordinate 2,551 downwards.
GTTTCTTTTCGGTAAAGCAATCTTGCCTTGACACCGAAATCACGCATTGAGAAGTTTACACTGAACTTCATGACATCTTTAATTTATAATGCTCTGCTCTTGTGTAGATTTGGACACAACTCACCCCACAACATTCCTGGGAGGAGAGGTGGGGCAAAGAAAGATAAAGATCATGCCCGAGGGAGCCATACAGCGCAGAACAACCCCTGTAAATACTAGTGTTGGGGCAGAACTGCACAAGCTAACTTTCATGTCAGCCCAGCTGCAATACCTTTGCATGTGTACACTCTGCCCTCGCAGCAAATGAGAGGTTGTTCACATCAATTTAGCTTTCACTGAAAGACCTGGTTGAGTTAATGAGTGATGATGTATTTGTCACAGTAATGTCATCAGTGTAACATCAGTATGTTCCTCCTAACGCCTAGGATATGAACACAACAAGCACAGTACAGCTCTTAAAGGCAACTTAATGCCTCTACTTAGGCTTCAAATTTCCCCTCTATCATAAGATCTTTCACACGAACTCCTGTACTTACTTGCTGCTTTCCAAGGCTCTTCTCTCTGCTGAGGACCCTGGGATGTATTTCAGCCCTGGGATCCTCTTTAGCAGGCTGAAAGGGAACACCCGGTCCAGCTTAGAGCCCAGCGACTCTGGAAAATCCAAGCAGAAACAGTAGCCAAGACCATCTGAAGTGAGCAGCACGTCAAGGAGGACCACAGACAAAGCCCACTCATTCCTTACACAGTCACATGCAATCCCCCTCTGGCCACAGACCACCTTCCCTTAGAGAATCCTCCCAGTTCTACCCAGAGCCTTCTCTGCTCTGCATTCTCTGCACGCACTAAAGCCACAGGGAAATGGAACCATGAGGTAAAAACCAAATGCAGAACTGGGTGGGATGAGGACCAGCAAAGCCAGTGACAGTCGAATGCAGAGCAACAGCCCAGGAAACACCATAAAGCCAGTGCATCTTGGCAGTAAGAACTGCAGTATGTCCTCCCCTTCGACAGCCAGCAATCCCACTCTGGTTCAGGGCTTCACACTTGAAAAGGATACAGACTTCCCCAGCTAAAAGCCCACAGAGGTTACTCAAGAGAGAAGAGTGAGGGATAAACCATGCAATGCAGAGCATAAACCAGGGCACCAGCACCACTGGGACTCTAACCCCAAAAAAAAGAGTCCTCTTCATCCGTGAGCGGGTGGTGGAGACACCCAGAGTAGCAAAAGCTACTGGCATGAATCCTTTGGCATCTTCCACTTCTGACACCCTCGAGACAACGGGCTCAAGTAAGAGGTAGAGGAGGGCAGAGAGGACAGCAAAGGCGAGGGTGAGGAAGCAGTGCTTCACAGTGCCCACGTTCTTCTCAAAGCTGCCAGCAAAGTACCAGATGATAATGGCACCACAGATCAGGGATATCAGGTCTTCGTAGACGAAGATGTAGGTAATCAACCTGTGAACTGAGCACACCAGCACTTTAGAAAGGCAGAGGCAGCAATGTATTTGTTTACAATCACTACAATGACATGCTTGAGCAAGAGGGAGAGTGAGCCTACAGGATTAATGGCTTTCATTTCTATCCTGGTGTAGAAGAGAACTTGATGGCTTTAAAACCAGGCATAAATCATCAGAGTTAAAACAAGTGCTATCTTGGGTATTGCAGACATATGGACTGACTCTTGCTGCTGCCTGGAAAAAAGCAACAGTTTCTGTAGTAAATTTCAGTCTCATTAAAAGAGAAGGCAGGAGACATAAAAATGACTGTTATTGTAACTAGGATTTTGCTCAAAGGATAAACACTTCTTAAACTGCTAGAAGGCTGACTTTTCACACCAAAAAATGCCTGGAGGTTACCAGACCTTGGAAGTGTCCCCAGGCCCTTTGGTTACCTCTTCTCCTGGGCACCCAGGGAGGATGGAGGCAGAGAGTTCTCCCTCAGTCCCATAGCAAGAAAAACAGCAGTTGTGAGTACAACCCGGTGCAACCTGTCTGCACCCCTTGGAGATATAGGAGGAGATGGCAGAATTCACCCATCAGCTCAGAGCATTGGACTGCTAAAAGAAACCATTCCCTGGGGGCAAGCAAGAACGTGGGAATTAAAAGTGATAAAATTCCTTCTGGGAGTAGCACAGGGACTAAGGAAAGCAAATCCCTCCAGCTCCTAGCAGTGTACCCACACTCTGCACAGTGCCACAGAGACAGGGCCGAGGGGAAGCGGTTGGATACAGGGGAGCTGCGATGGATGCGCTGCAGGCTGGGCACAGGTGAGGGGAAGGGCCTGGCGCAGGGAAGCAAGGGGCACGGTGCGGGTCAGGGGGAAGCCATGGAGGGAGCAGCAGGCTGGGCGCGGGGCTTCGGTTAGTGCTCAGAAATGGGGGTGAGGAGGGCGGACCGCGGGGTGCAGGGCAGGATCCCCTCACGGGTTCTGGTCAGGGAGGCCCGGAGAGGAGCGAAGCAAAGGCTCGGTGTGGGGATCTAGGCAAGGCCTGGAACGGGGGACCCGCGGTGGGGCGGAGCAAGGGGCCGGGGAGGCGGAAGGACCACAGTGGGGG
>NW_009941187.1:0-12863 GCF_000696875.1 Nestor notabilis | reverse complement strand
GCTCCGCTGTTCAAGGCGTCCTCTCGGGAGAGACTCACCTTGGCAATTCCAGAAAAAGAGAGTTAAATGTTTATTTTGTACTACCACTTAGAAATTTATTTTAGATGTATTCCTACAGCATTTCCCACCTCCCCCACCCCCCTTACTTTAAACTCTCCCTCACCCTTATTTTGGAAGGTTTTATTTTCCATCTTATTGTCTTTCTCAATTCAAATCTCTTAATTCTTTCTTGAGCACTGACTGCTGATCACCAAAATACTGCTTTGGAAAGTTAGGCCACGACCTTTCAATCCTTTCCCTTCTCTGACATCCTGGTTTGGCATAACATTTTGCTATGATAAGCACTCACACCAGGATGTGAATGCCTGTACTGAATATTAAGAGAATTATTGTCAGAGAGAGAAAGACAGTGTGTGGTCACAAACATGTTTAAGATCTTCTGTCTGTGCGGTTCTGAAATCACCTTCATGTCCATAGATGTCATTCAGTCCTTGACATGGGGCAACTTAATATATATGTAGATATGTGCAAACATTTTGGTCTGTGGAAGTATTCTGATTAGAATATAAAATGCTCATGACAGCTAATGCTCATAGCATGGGTATGAGAGTATAAGAGATGAGATTCAGACTAAGTCCACCTTGAGCAAGCACAGCCTCTCTCAGTAAAGTCTGATTATAAGCTACAAATAAACAAGACCCCTCAGAATTTTTAGTGTTTACAAATTGAAAAATTTTAAAATATGCTAAAGTAGCAATATTGAACTTTTTGTGGAGAATTCAGATAATAAAATTCTTTTATTAGAAGAATTCAAGAATTCACCCCAACACTGTCCTGATTGGAAGAAGAGGTGGCTTATAAAGTATCACATTGCTAATCAGAATTATCTAGACATCAGATCCAATTCTTTATTATGTCAAATCCAATTATGATTGACAATTGTTGGTTTATTATTTATTATAAAATTCTTAATTTTTATTCTATTAAAAATAAAATCTTGTACCCTATATCTGTTTAGTGCACATTCACAGGCATATTTCAAGTTGGGCAGTAGGGCAATCATGCCATTGATTCAGTCAGGGATTCTAGACAAGACAGGCCCATTATCTGGGCCCATCTAACCTCACTGGACATAAATCTTCACCTAGTAATTCATAAAGTCAAACCCTTTTCAGCCATGGCAGTCAATTCACAACATTACCCGTTAACATTTACTGCCTACTGATATTTATAATTGGGTCTCTAAAAAGTGTATGAGCAGTCAGTATGTGGTGTTTTTGCAGAAGAAACACTTCTTACTGTTTATCTTTTTATTTTAAAGTTTTAGAAAAAACACACTGTTTTCTTATAATTATTGACAAAAATAAAAGGAAAAGAAAACAAAAAGGTTTAGAGCAGAATCTTTAGCTAAGTGAAGTTGAGTGTGACATTTACAGGAAACCTTCCAAAATAGTTTTAAGCTTTTAATAACTGGAATAATGACTCCAATGTTGTTGCAAGTATTCACATGAAGATAGTACTTAATTTGGTGGTGATCTTTGAAGGAGAGCACTGATCTTTGGCAGAAGCTAGACAATTTATTTGCTTTAACATTCTCAATTGAGAACTGAATCACTCCTGCATTTAAAAAAAAAAAGTAATAATTGTATCTCACTTTTTCTTAAAACACATTTTATAAAGTAATATGGAAACCAAACCACTGAGATAGATAATTATGCGTTGAATGTTTTCTGGCTGTACTTTATGCCTTATAATACCTTAGAGGGATATTCTTATAATCACCACGCCTCTGTTTTTGCATTCTGGCTCACAAAAAATGTATGTGAGGAGGCAGGATGTACTAAATAGACTGAACTTAGAAGTTTGCTCTGAACTGATTGCACTCCTTACTCTCAGAAAACTGTCCTAAGAGACTTGTCAGGTGAGAGTGCATTGAGATAGATTAAATGTTTGCATGTTTCACTGAGTTCTGCAAACCAGAATTCCTACAGCTTGTCTTGATTTGGCAGGACAAATTATGAGAATTACTTGTGTAAAAATGGTCCTCTGTAAACCTTCTGTCAAGCTAAAAGCTGCTCAAGAAGTATTTGACATCTAGGTAATTTTGATTAGCAATGTGACACTTTATAAGACACCTCTTCTTCTGATCAATCATCAGGACTGTTTTGGGGTGAATTCTTGGGGCACAGTGACCCATATATTGATGGCATTCTGAAAGAACCGCAAAGTGTGTCTTGAAAATAAACCACAGAATCACAGAATTGTTGGAGTAGATCTAGTCCTACTTGACTAACAATACTAAAGCAGGTCAGCCATGGCTTTGCACAGGCACATCTTGAAAACCTCCAAGATTGTCAGCCTCCCTGGCTGACAGTTCTGGTGAAAAGTTCCTGGTGTTCAGTCTGAATCTCCGAAGTTGCAGTTTGTGGCCCTTGTTATAGGTTCTGTTACTACTGAGAAAATTTGGTTCCATTAGCTTTCAAACAGCCTTCAAACAGTCATGCTTATAGATGGTCACTTGGTTTCCTCTTCACCAGACTAAACAAGCACATTTCCCCAGCCTCACCTTGTAAGCCCTGTTCTGTTGGCTCTCAACATCTTTGTAGCCCTATACTGGGTGCTCTCCTGTTTCTTACCATCCTTCTGGAATAAGGAAGGTACAGACCAGACACCATATTGTATCAGTGGTCACATCATCACTAGAGGAAATACTCAATCTGCTCACCATGCTTCTTTTAATGTAGTCCAGTATGCAAATAATATAATTTGTGATTTGTTTTATTTATTTGTCATTTGTGTATTCACCTAGCCTCCACCACACTTAAATGCTTTTCAGTAGGGTTGTTATATTCCCATGTGCTGATGTACGTGTTATTCTGCCCCAGGTGCAGAGTTCTTCATGTTGAATTTGATGAATTTTATGTTGGTTCAGTCCTTAAAGTCCCTATGAATTGAAGCACTTGTTACTACAACTGAGCATCACAGAAACTTTCATTGAGGGTGCCACCTAAATTTTTTTTGTTGAAGTTTTTTTTTCTTTCTTTTCATTTTTTCTGTAATACGGTTTGGTAAGCAGCATTTTCTGAGGGCCCCGAGAAGAGAGAAAACTCTGTTCTATGGAGCAAAACTGTTATGCAAGATGAACCCATCTCCTAAAAGAAGAATAAGATCATGCCACACTCATATATCTGGAGTGTTGTTGGGAAAGACAAGATACTTGTGGCAGAATATTAATTCTGTTCCTCTGTTCTTGGTGTGAAGAAGATAGGAGGTTTTAAGCCAATTTGTCTATCAAATGGTGCCCCCTCCTCCCAAAAGCAAAGCAAAGCAAAGCAGACTAGACCAAAACTCACCAGGTATCCTGTAACAAATCCACAGGTAAAGTTTAGGTTAGATATAAGGAGGAAGTTCTTTACAGTGAGGGTGGTGAGGCACTGGAATGGGTTGCCCAAGGAAGTTGTGAATGCTCCAACCCTGGCAGTGTTCAAGGCCAGGTTGGACAGAGCCTTGGGTGACATAGTTTAGTGCAAGGTGTCCCTGCATATGGTAGGGGGATTGGACCTAGATGATCTTAAGGTCCTTTCCAACCCTAGCTGTTCTATGATTCTATGATTTCTGAAATTACCTTTGTAGGGTAGCCAACTAACATATAACCAAGAAAGGATCAGGAAAATTAAGCACTTTCAAGCAAGTGCATGGCACTGTAGCATGATGAACAAATAACTCCCCAAGCTTGCTCATTGCCAGGGATATCACACAGCAGTGCCTATAACAATAGCCTAAGTAAGTTTTCTAGTTCTCTGCAACTTCTCTCAAAAAACATACCCTTACCACAAAGCTATTTGTAGAGAAGAAACTTCATAGATTATTTCTTAATGAATAGCAGCAAATAATATTCCAGACACAACATTTTGGTCCTGACAGAGAAATGGAATTTCTGCCTTTACAAAAATAGTATTCCGTGGCATTTTGGCTAGCTAAAGGCAAGCAATTATATGCTTTGATCTTTATGTATGATATCATTAAATATATACTGTTTCTACAGTAGTTTAAAAGTATATTTAGTCTTATGTCTCTTCCTGTCAACCCAGTACAGAAAACCCTTTCCTTTCACAGGACAAAGCAGAGAATGAACTTGTTTGAGCCTTCTTTATCCCTATTATTTCAAACTTCAAAAGGCCTTATGTTATGGAGTGTATTTCATAGTCCAAACTGTTCCTGTGATAGAGAGATGGAGATCTTCCAAAAGAAAAATAGCCAGAGGAGCAAGAAAAATTATAGGCTACATACAATCCTAGCTTTGTTCTAGAAGAAAAGAACCTCACCCACCTTTAGGCTTTGTATGAGAAAACAGCAGATTGGCTACATTTCATACGTGTGTGCATACATGTGTCACTTCTTAAAAAACAGGTCACAAGAAAAATAAGATATCATATTTAACACATTAACACCACATGCCATTTCAGACAGCGAGATAAGATAGCATGGTGAGTAGGCCTAACTGTTGGTATTTAAGCTATTAATCATAACCTCTCCTTTCTAGCAGCATGGGGGAAAAAGTCAGCATAGTTAACATATTTCTCATGCATATGCTAGCCTGTATTTTTGTACTGTAAACGAGCTATCTTTCCAATACCTTGATTTTGTCCACTGTGTCTTCTAATTTCATTGTGATTACAGTAATCAGTGGCAGCTGCAAAGGGAAACATTATTTTCTTTATTTTGGATCAAATTGAAAATAAACTTCAGGCTGTATGTCATGGAATAAATTAAATCTCTTGTACTTCAGATTACATTCAAATGCGATACATCAATCACACCGCCTGTGTGTTGCAGGCCTCTTTTCCATCATGTTCCTTGGTGACCTTTCACTGTGTTCAAAGGATAATATAACAAAGTAGCATTACAGAGATCATCTTACATACTTCTCTTATTCTGTACTCTTGAAATCCAGTGCAATAAAAACATATTGCAAATCTAAGCCAAACAGGCCTAGATTAGATATGTTCAACTATCAACCACTGGTTGGGTTGATTAGGCAGCAGAAGTTTAAGAACACAAGGTACAACTTGGATAAACCACGAATACCAGTTGCAGTAAACTTTCAGTATTCAGAGTTCACGGATTCATGTGGAGGAGCATGCAGTCTAAGGCTTGATTTTGGTCTGAGTGCCTTTTTGCAGCACAGTCACAATATTCAAGATACTAATTTCTTTTTTTTTCCATTTTTCAAATAAATGATTTCAATGACTTATTTGGCTCATCTCCAGATTTTCCTACCAAGATATATGTTTCAGTAACCTGCTTTTTAGGAAAAAAAAAAGTAAAAAAAAGTATATGAAATAAATTAAATAAAGAAATAAGTATTCCAGATTATAACAGTGATGGCTGAAGAATTTGTCCACTAAAACTGTGAAGTTATCTTTTTATACTTTTTTTTCTTCTGGGAGATTATGCTCAATCTAGAAAATGTAACTTTTAACACATGCAGAAGTTGAAGTCAGAAAACATCATGGTGTGAATTTACCTTTTTATCAATAAAGTAAAAATATCTCTGCACCTTACTGGACTTAACAGGAGATCTTTGATGTACACCTGTGAGTTCCAGAGAAACCTATAATTCCTAGTCTGTTTTCTTTTCTTGCAGTGAATGAAATCATTATTTTCTTATAAACAAGCAGAAGTTTCTGTTGTGGGAACCACTACCAAAACCAATCAGTTTCACTTTGATGTTGTCAGAGAAACTGAGTTTTGTTGTGCTCTTCACGCTGAGCAAGTAGTCTCACAGTAGAATTAGCACAGAAAATGGAACCCAGTAGTCCTCATATATTTTGTCATATCTAGTTAAATTTTCCAAAATGTGTAATTAATAGTGGACCAAATCCATATAAAAGAAATAATTTTTGTTCGTTCTTTGAGCCTGCACTATTAATACTCTTCTTGCTTATACAGAGTACACAGTCATCTTAGTGCTACTTGCCATATTCAAGAGGAAGCTATCTCAAAACGGAAATTGAGGGGCTACACTTGAAAACACTTAAAATCACACAGCATTCTATTTTCTTTACCATAAAGAGGCAGTTTATAGGCTGGAAACCATTGCTGACTTTTGTTTTTCCCTCGTGCAAGCAGGGTGTGGACCAAGGCAGCTGTAATCTGTTGTTTCTTAACTCTAACTTCCTATTGTCAGAGCTTCCCCTAAGAAGCTTTAAAAAGCAAATAAGAATTTGACTTAGTGCCACATAGCGCAAACCTCAAGTCTGTTGTCAAGTAATTTGATTTTTGATATTCAGCCTGGGGACTTACTTTCTTTATTTTTACCTCATTACTTTTTATTATGTCAAGTAAAGCCAGATTTCTCCAAGGGAAGCTCTTTTTTTCTAGAGGGGGGTGCTTCTGAGCCCATTTAAGATCCTGGTGGTAAAGGAAGTGATTTCTGCACTTAATTTCTTTTTCTTCTATTTTCACAATTAACTTGCCAGTTCGGGTGCTTTGTTTTTTCTCTGTAATTGTATTGTATGATTTTCCTTTCTTATTCCTTCATGTTGCAGGGAAAATTCAGATATATTGATTTTTAAACTCAGTGGAATAAACCCATACATATCCACTATGTATTCTTCCTTGTGAACTTTGTGAGTGATATAAGCTCATTCAAGTGAACAGGCAAATTTCAGCACGGTAAGGTTGGGGTCATACCTATCTCATTTATCAGGAAGCGTATGTAACTCTTAAGAGAATTTATTGTAAAGTCAAAGTATATAAAATGCTAAAGTCAATAACCTCTTTAAATAGCCCACAAAATGAGGGTTTAAGAGAACACCTTCAGAGCAAATGAAACCACTGTAAGATGTTTATCAAATACCATGGGCAATAACGTTTTTTAAAGTCCAACAAAGTCATTATTGCTGCCTTTAAAAACAGTTTCTTTATGGAAAGTTCTCAGAAAAGCCACTCCGACACGAAAGTCCTTGTAGCTTGAAAGAGAATTACGAAGATGCTGATGAAGCATGATGGTATTGTTAATCAAGAGACTGATCATGCCCTATCACATTTATATCTTGAAATGACTGCCAGTGTATTTCTTTTTTGCAAGTGTTCAGTACAATTTGTTATAAAGGAGGTATAATACTGTTCTGACCACAACATCTTACATTAATTTCAGATGTAAAATATATATGTATAACTATGCATTTGTATTTTGCAAACAAAAATATTTGTGATACTACACAAAGACTGAAAAAGGGCTGTTGGTTATTTTTCCAGGAGAAGCTGAAGAACACCTCAAAGCAATTTTACAATGTAGGCAATTCAAAATTCATAGGTTCCCATGTTGCCAGTACTGTAAATTCTAGAACAACCAGTTTACAGAGAAAAACTCTTTTGAGTCCAACTTTAGTTAATTGGTTTCTGGTTGGTTTGTTGTTTGATTGTTTTGTGTGGCTCCAAAGATAAGCCAGAACTCTGGTTTGGTGATTCCAGTATTTGTTAATGACCAATACTGGTCTGGTCTGATAAACAGTTCCAGGCAAATTCTAGTTATTCGGAATTGCAACAGCTGCATGAGTTCCCAGGTGGCTTTCCAGAAGCTAGAGACTGGCGGTATAAAAGCAGCAGTCAATATCCTCTGTCTCAGCACTGTTAAACTCAAGATCTTGTTATGGCTAAAAGGGGACCATGCCTTCTATCTGAAGCCAAGAATTTACCGTTAGCCAAATTGAAAGCTTTAACTATATAACCAAAATGAAACAAAAATTTATGATTAGTAGTCCAGATACACTGATGCTAATACAATCTAAATAGAAAGCAAATCTTGTTAACAACAGAATATTTCAAAAGTTGTTATTTAGAGAAACATTCTACTACCAACCTCCTTTTTATCTCTACTATTAGGCTTACCTTTCAAATGCTCACTGGAGCCTAGCGTCAACAGTTCAGTCTAAGAATTATTGGGTTACATGAGCTTCTTGAAATCTGGGAGAGTGTGATGTTAATGATGTGGGTTAATTCCTTTTCCTTTACAGAAGGCGCACAATGTTGACAGTTTCTTCCTGTTGCTGTTTCTATGTTGCCATCTTTATGTTTTCCTATGTGCTTTACCCCCTGCTCTTTTGTCACTTTGCGTATGTTAGATACTTGTTCCATGTCCTTTTTTCCTATGAATCCAATTTTCTCCAGCTCCTGAATTTCCATTTTTTTTCAGTAACTGATTACTGGTGAGTTACTGATAGCCCTGAGACTACTGGTATTATACTGTGCCCAAATCTTCAAGGCCTCTGATGTCACCCCTGATCTGTCCTCTGTTAAGCTGCATCATAGTTATACTACAGAAGTAGTTCACTGTTGTATAGCGTAGCTGCTTGTTGCTATAATGGCTTTAAACTTAAACAAGGGAACTTTAGGTTAGCTATAAGGAAGAAGTTCTTCACAGTGAGAGTGGTGAGGCACTGGAATAGGTTGCCCAAGAAAGTTGTGAATGCTCCAACCCTGGAGGTGTTCAAGGCCAGGCTGGACAGAGCCTTGGGCGACATAGTTTAGTGTGTGGTGTCCCTGCCCATAGCAGGGGGGTTGGAACTAGATGATCTTAAGGTCCTTTCCAACCCAAACTATTCTATGATTCTATGATTCTATCCATATCATTAACAATAGGCATTGCACCACATAACTATACAATGCTAAAGAAACTAAAATTAAATAACAGCCACCTGGTCATTAATCAGTTGCTGTTAAAGCTAAACAAGCTAGAGCAAAGCAAGCCAAGTCCAAACAAAGCAAGTCTGATGGCCCCAGGGCTGCAGTCTGCATTAGCTTAATACAGAGCCAGTGGTCTGCTGCAATGACACTTCTGTACTTGCTGGCCAATAAGATTACAGCAGATGGAAGAGTATCTACTGACTGTATCACACAGGAATTATTATCTGGCATAGGCACCACAAATACTGCTTAATCTGTCTTTAAATCTGAGCAGATAAACTGTCACTGGTGCAGAGGTCCTGGCTCATAACATGAAGCAACTGCATAGTAATCTACATTTTCAAATAATGGCCAGGCATTAATGTATTGAAAAGCTTTACTGTATATCTGTCTGCCTGAAAACTGCAGCAACAAGTCATCAAAAATCCTTATTAACTTAACATTATGACATCATAAAGTAATTTTAAAGCAAGAAAAAATAACATGTTAATGGATTTCGGTTATTTACAAGTTTTTTTTCTATGTGCAACCAACACACTGCTCTGCTTCCAGATCTGTTCACCTCTTGACCATCCAGAGATCTCAGAGGAGTCTGCAGGGATCTTGAGTAACAGCCCAGAGACCGCTGGATTGGCAGTGTGGTGACTTTATATTCATGACATAATACTAAATGCTGGGTGTATTATACTCAAAAAATTCCATCAACTATGAAATATGGCCTCTGGTGATATGTGATGTTATGCATTCAGAAAGGTTAGGCAACCTTGTAGAACTCTTACAAGACAGTTTAAGCATAGAGTGTTCCATAGTCGACCAGCTTATGTATAGAAATCACAGATACACTTCACTGAATAAAAAGAAGTAACGGTACTGAAAGCCAGTGACATTGAAGAAGAATAAAAAGATTCAAACAAGATCAGTCATAAACTGAGATTTATACCAAGATGACAGAAGAAATAGTTATTAAAATTAGTTTATTAATAATAAAGTTCTTTTCCTCACATGATCAATTTAGAACTGTTCAAATTATTTTACTTCAGATTTATTGTGGATATTCAAATAGTAATTAATTCATGATAAAATGCACATGATGCATTCTATTAGTGCAGAAATCACCACGTTCAGTTTCCATGTTATTGCAACAGACACATGTCTTCATTTGGTTTCTTTTTAATTTTCCTTTAAAATAAAAAACAAACCCCAGAAAGTGAAATGAAAATTAAAATCATACTAAAAATATGACCAAAATATGTATACAACATGTATGTATTTTTTTAAAAAAGGAATCCCTGAGGAAAAGATTTGCAAGTTGCCATGATTGTATCCATTAAAAATAAATTCCCAGTAAGTCCTTTATCTACTTATTATACAGAATTATTTGCTAGCATGAACCTTTGCACCTTTGCAGTGCTTCTGCTCTGAGGAAGGGCTAGAATTGTTTCCTTTCATAGGATTTCAACTTTGAACCATTTGGAAGATTTTTCTAAGTGGCCAAAAAATCTGCATGCATTTAAATCTTATTACATGTTGAAGAGGTCTGTTTATGTAAAATAATAACTCATTTTCAAAAAGACTATGCAATAACCATCTGGCACTACCAGTTCAGAGCTATATTTAAGGTGGCCTCTGAAAGAGAGGAAATCACAGCTTCCTCTTGGGTAGGATCCTGCTGATGTGAATATACAGAACTGAAGTTCATGATTCATTTGCTTCTAGCCTAGTTACTTCTGGCCTTCTCTAAAAGCATCTGGAGAATAGTATCTCATCTCTCTCTGAAATCAGAGGCAGGAAAACAGGCTCAGAGCCTCATTAAATTAGACTTCTATTATAGCACTGGAGGTTGTTGCTCTAAATTGAAACAGTCAGTTTGTCAGCTGCTAGAACTGGAAATAATCTTACTGCAGAGTATATCCACTAACTTATATGCACTAAGGCTCTTATCTATGGCTTTTCTAGTCCCAAAGGTGTTTTAACTCTTTGGGGTTTTTACAACGAACAAGATTCAAAGACACTTAATCGTTGTTTCTTTTGGCACCTGCTGGGAGAATCATAATGGACCAGTGAATGTTTGCCAAAACATATGCTACAATATCCAGCCCAAATCTTATTTCTTCCGTAGGTAACAAAACATGTCAGAGCTGCTCTTCTTAGGAGTCATGTCGGTGGAGCTACTTCCAGCTTTCGTGCTTGGTCTAAGGTTTGTGAACGCCCTCCTGCAAGTTATGAGACTATAGGTCAAGTAGATGGGACCGCACTGGCACAAGTTTAGGAACTAACAGATGGCTGAGAGGTTCAAAGTTATGTCAAAGTCTAAATGCAGCTGAAAATAAGGAGGCAACACAGAAATTATATACTTGTGCCATTATGCAGGAGACCTTTTTTGACTGGTAGAAGGCAGTGATTTTTTGGTCTTGAAACTGTCTCTTTCTTAAAGTAAACAGTGATGGCAAGTTTCAGCTATTCAATAGACTTAGAATAATAAACTGGGGTTTTTTTTCAAGTCAGAGTTAGTTACCTAAAGACTTTTCAAAAAAACCTACCCATTTTTTATATATTCAGGTTATTATATATTTATGTTCTCTATTACATTTATACATAAACTCACACACAAAAGCATACCAGGAACAAAAGAAATACAGTATTTTCACTGATCCTCTAGCGCAGCATGCTGTCACTCAAAGTAGGTCATAGGCGTGAAAGAGTATAAGAGCAGAGGAAGTATGCATGACACTTCCCTCCAGTGCTCTCTAATACGTGTTGGGGACTTTCTGTGCCAGAAGTGATGACTCTGAATTCTGGTGCAGCTTTCAAGGGATTTCTCTCCCATGAACTTACGTAAATTAACCTTGAAGCTGTATGAGCTTTTAACATTGACAGAGATCTGCAGCAAACTCCAGAACTTAAATTTATATCATATGGATAAATATCCATATGGATAAGTCTCTCTCTTCTGTATTTTAAACCTAAGACCCTGCTGTCAACCCTGGTTCAATTTGAGAACCTTTGGTCTTTCGTGCTGAAGAGACAGTGAATGGATGTTTCCAGTTCAGCTTAGTTTTCATCTCTTTCATCTCTTCCATGCATAGTTTTAAATACTTCTATGATACTTCCATCATACGTCCTTCAGTCATCTCCTAGTAAGGATGGAGGATTCCTTTCCATATTCTGGGTTTGTCTGGATTTTTTTTTTTTTTGCTTTTGAGCAGGCTTTCGATAGGTGTCCCTTCCATCCTCCTCAACAAGGAATGATTGTCTTCTTCCTGTGCTCTTCCCTGTTTCACACAATATCAAAGTTGATGCGTCAAGAATCAACTTTTAACTTTTTACAGAGGCATAACAAAAGATCTTTTTTTTTATTTCCTCCTGTTAACCACAGGATACCTCCCATCTGTTATAATTCAGTATATTATTTCAGCATCATAACAGTTAGATCAGAGCTACTCTTGACACAAGTTGGGACTGCATTTTTATGCCTGTTTACTTACATTCTTCCCCACAGAAACCTAGGGTTGAAGTTTTTTATGCAAATTTTTACAGTTAGCTTTTACTTTAAGTGCCCCAAACATCTGCAAATTTTGTCAACTTGCCATCTGTCCTCCATTCCAAATAATTTGTGTTGTCAAGCACCAGCTTTTTCACAGATCTCTGAAGGATTTTACTGGTTATCTCATCTGCTATTAATGTGAAAAGTAGCCACTAGTGTTCCATCTTATAGCCAGTTCATTAGTAATAGGAAGACCTTGTGTCCTGTCCCATTGATGAGAATTAGGACTCCAAAATAAGGAAATATCAAATTAGGAAATTCCAGTGTTTGCATTTCCTGTGTAAACTCAGTATGACACAGTCTTACATGTAATCACATACTTAACTTTTCCAAAGTTGCCATGTCTTAGACACAGCATTGAGGCAATTTAATTACAAAATCAGTCAGAGCTCTGTATTGATGTTTTATCCCAACTTTACTTCCTTCAGATGTGGAAAATGAGTAATGAATTACAAAGGTCAAGTGTGGGAAAACAAAGTATAGTTGAACTTTGCCTTGATGTTGCATGCATTTACCTCAGAGGTGACAGTGTTAGAAACCTGCTTCAGTGAGGTTTGTCGCAAATGTTATTAGCTGTGTGTTCTTTACATTTATTTCTCCTGCCTGACCAATTTGGTGGCCTTCAATG
>NW_009941186.1:0-4924 GCF_000696875.1 Nestor notabilis | reverse complement strand
ACCTATAGAATCCTTTCCTGTTATTTTTAACGTCCTTTATCCACGTGCTTTACTTCCCACATTCATTTAGAAGAAAAGGTTCTTTTCTAAAGGTTTTTGTGGGGAGGAGAGGAGAAGAAAAACAGTACAAAAATTTAAAGATTAAAATAAGTTTTTTAAACAATGCTTATGTATTTTATTTACTGTAATAGCCAGGAAACAGCCTGTTCACAGCAGGGAACTGACTCTCTTTTACACATAAACACAGCTTTTTCCACTACTTTGCTGTACTTCAGGAACAACTGAAATGATGAATACAGTTTCCATTAGGCAGAAACCCCAGGAAATTTATAGTTACAGATTCTAGTAACTAGACTGGTGGAGTGTTAATGTTTAGTTACTTTTTACTGTGTATTACTCTGATGAAAAACATTTTCTCCAGGATTAGTGGCTAAGGTAAGCATCTGCCTTATTTTCTTTTTGAAGTGTTGCTGAAATTATAAAACCACACTCCAGAAGAACTGTAAATCTGGCAGCTTTTTTGCTGTTGTAATTATATGTTGTATTTCTCTATAAAATGCTTGTAGATAATTGCTGCATTTGTACTTTTACAGGTGGGCTGAAAATCAAATATATATTGCTGAAGAAAGTATAACAAAAGATATTAGCAATAAATTACTGTGCTTGCTTGAAGCATGTAAAAGGCAATGCTTTTTCCAGTCGCTTTGTTCATTCAGCAGTTTTCCTGTGGACAAAAGGCAATTTTACACAGCCAATAGAATAGTCATCAATCTGTTAGACAAAGACTCTGAGGTTATGTGCTGTCATGACCCTTATCCCATGGAATGGAAGTGTTCCTCTCATGTATGAAAAATAATAAGGTTTTCATATTTTCTTATTTATTTTTGCACGATGTACGTTTTAATTTTTGAATGTTCAGTTCAGTGCCAGATCCCTGTTTGGGAAATGAGGAATGGCTTGCTATTTCTGCAGCAATAACTTGCTTCCTCAGCAAGTTCTCAAACATCCACCAACAGAATCATATTACTAGAGGTCACTGAAGAGGCTGCTTCTAACAGAATGTATTATAACAGAGCGTCATCATTGTTGCAGCTGTAATTTTTATTAACATTACTCATTACCTGTAAATGCCAAGAGTAACTGAGGCCCAAACCCTTTTCTCACTCTTCTCCTCACTACTTCCCTCATTTTCCTGCCAGCTTGCTTATCTCCAGGGTTTCTTTGAAATACTGACCTCCTAAATTAGAACAGCAAATGCAAGTAGATTTATTTAAACTTTGAAAGCCTTGTTGTCAGAGTCTTTTTACTTTGTTGTGAAATAACTTCTGCATGGGAAGAGCATCTTAACGTGGTATTATTCTGTTCATTCCTTTTTATCACAAGAACAGCTTTCTTTCCCATAAACTCCAGAACTCCATTTCATTAATGTGATTACTTACTCTACAGCATAATGAACTTTATCTGAAGTGTTTGGTGTGCTTTTTTGCCTGGTGCTCAAAATATATTGCTCTAAGTGCTGAAAAAATAATGTTTTCTATGTCAGTATTTTCTTTCAAGTCATGTGAAAAAGTCTTGGTTTGCTAAATGTATTTACACTGGTCAGGAATAGCAAGAGGAAAACTCTTACCTAGAAGTATTCGTCAGGCAGTTTGCTCATTGGCAGCAGGTAGTCATTCTACTCCCAGTTCATCATTCTGTGAATCTCCCAGTTATCACTGGGCACATCTACATGGGTGTACGGTCAGCACTTCCTCTCAAGGGTAGGTCTGTCCTTCTGAGAAGCTGGGGCAGAAGGCAGCATGGTAGAGTAGAGCAGGGCTATGAAGTGCATGGTTACAGAGCATTTGTTTACATGGGTAAGAAAGAGCAAGCACAAGGCACTGTACGGACTATGAATTAAGTGCAGAAAATTTTGAATCAGCTGGGAAGACATGTAGGTGCACTAATGTAGACCTGTGGCCCAAATAATAGACTGATACCTCTCTAAAGACTTCAGTAGGTACTATGATAATGTGTTACTGAGCTGGCTTGTTTGTGGCAGATCAATGCACAGGTAAGAATGAACATACATCTCTCTGCCCCTACCTATACAGAAATATTCAAAGACATCAGTGGACTTTAAATCAATGATAGATTAAAGCTAAACCCCTCAGGTGAGACAGCATAGTGTTCAGGATTAGCAAGCACTCAATGTACCTCACCAGCGGTGAACAACCAAATCTTAATTCAAAACTTAATTAAAAGTGTAAAGAAGTAATGCAAGCATAAAATAAAACATGCTGTCAATTAGACCTCTAAGTAACTTTTATTGTTAACCTTTAACACTAATGTGACAATATGTGTCTTTCAGTATTTTATTTTATTATGGGTTCAAACTTAAATAGGGGAAGTTTAGGTTAGATATAAGGAAGAAGCTCTTTACTGTGAGGGTGGCGAGGCACTGGAACAGGTTGCCCAAGGAAGTTGTGAATGCTCCATCCCTGGCAGTGCTCAAGGTCAGGTTGGATGGAGTCTTGGGTGACATGGTTTAGTGCAAGGTGTCCCTGCCCATGGCGGGGGGGTTGGAACTAGATGATCTTAAGGTCCTTTCCAACCCTAACTATTCTATGATTTTCATTATAGTAAATTTGTGTTTGCATCACAAGTGCATTTCTACACTATAAAATCCCAAACATCTTTGAGATAAAAGCAAACTGCTGGATACAATCCAATGGCTAGTTGCTAACTTAAAATAAAAGTCATTCATAGTGGTAACTTTAAAATCTAGGGATTTTTTTCTAACTCCTTTACTGATACTGCTACAGACACTTAAGGTGTCTTGTTTTGGACACAAATGATTCCATCCTTCATGATGGCACAACTTCAATCTTCATCAGATACATTAAGCTACTGATGATGGGATTTATAAATTACAAATTGCAACATACTGTAACTCTTGACCAGAAGGGATTATAGTGATTAAAGCCTGATCTTTTGACCTCATTATAGTATTAAATTTCCTATGGAACAAAAATATTGAGGGTATAAAAAGCAAGGATAAACACTCAGCCTTTTTGTTATTATTGTTTTAACTACTGTAGTCACTGAACCTGCTCGGTTCCATTTCTGTAAATACTACACTATATGACCTACCTTGACCAATACATTTTACAAGCTGGAGTCCCCCATTAAACTTGTGAAATGACTTTGCCAATATAGCTTGTACAAAATGCCAATAAGGAAAAAAGAGTTCTCCTATGGGCTGTCTTAGCATTTCTTGCCATGATTAATATAAGCAGTTGTCTCAGTTTGACTCTTCAAGGGACTGATAACTAAACAGAAATAATGATGCTAATTGATGGCAAAGAGAAATTTTTATTTTATACTATTGCCTGGAGTTTACATGCAAAATATGTTTAATATGTTCCAGATTTACTGTGTCACTAGAAGACATAGGAAGGCAATGGTGGGTATACAAATATTAATGTAACTTACTGAAAGTGCTAAATTCAGAGTATGCTGTCAGTGCATGATACAGCAATGATGAATTTTCTTTGCCAAATATGATAAATAATGGTAGCCTAGTCTTTTTAGGTTTCTATTCCAGCATCTATACCTCTACCTATGAGAAGCAGCTCAGACTAATAAAAAAACCAGTCTGCATCCAGAATTAGCTTAACTATTAAAATACTCACTAATTATATATATCAAATGAATATGAATGCCACAAACTCTATTGCCTAAAATTGCCCAAGCAATTGTCTTTCATGTTATTCTACATATTGAAGTCTCCCACTAGCTTTTCACAGCTTCAAAACTTTTTGAAAGGAGATCTTTCATTAATAGTCAGACGATGTTGTGTTTGTAGGACGCTGTTGGCTAGCATCTAGCTTCATTTAGACCCATTATTAGAGAGATTACTTCTTTTTTAAAAATTGAGGATCATGGGAGAGAAAAGGAGTCTAATAATTAAAAAACTCCAACAGAACATCATGCCTATTCTCTGCTAAAAATGGTCTTCCTATTATTAAATACAAACTATTTTGTCCTTCTCTGCTAAAAATGGTGTTCCTATTATTAAATACAAACTATTTTGTCCTTCTAATCTAGAATTAATTTGTGCAATGTTTCTATTATTTATGATTTTCTGTGTCATCAGCTGCTCAGCAGATTAACAATACTTCTTTTCTTTCTGAGAGTAATTATAATGGGAGAGCTTTTGTATTCATCAGACTTTTTAATGAGGTTATTAATACTTACATCTCATAACATCTGTTGAATTATAATTTAATTTTTAATTACTACATATATTTATGTGTTTTGTATATCTGTGTATGTACATGCTGATTACTGTAATTGGTTATATCAAAAAGGCTAAGAATAATTCATTTCAGACAAAGAAATAGTTATTGTGGTATTATTTTCAGTAGAATTAATATATTATAAACATTCTGATCTTTTGGCTATTGATCAGGGAACTCATTAATTGCTATTCCCTAAATTTAATATTTTATAAAATAATTCAAAACCCATTGAAGTCAATGAAGAAAATCACACTGATTTCAATGGCTGTTATGTCAGGTCATTAACATGTTTTATTACTACATCTCTGTATTGCTTAAGAAAATATCTTTTAATACGATCAGAAATGAAGGTCAAAAAGGAACAGTGCACAATAAGAAGGCTATATAGCTACTTCAAGTGAAATACTCTCAGAAGATGCAGAACTTGTATTGGGCCAAAGCAAAAGAAATATGACCTTTTGTTTCCCAAACCTAAAAGTCCATTCAGCAAAACTGGTAAAGATAAATAAGCACTCAGGAAAGCTGGAAAATACTTTGGCCTTCACCCAGCAGTGCACTCAGACAAGTGCTTATCTTTAACCATGTGAATATACCCATTTGAGCCAATGGAAAACTCCAATCCACATGACTGGCTGGTTTCT
>NW_009941185.1:0-2110 GCF_000696875.1 Nestor notabilis | reverse complement strand
TTTATTATTATTTAATTATTATTTAACTTTGAAGTAATTGAATCCAAATGAGTACAGTGCTCAGAGTTTTCACATAGGATAATACATTTCACTTAAAGACTGGGCAATTAATGTTGGAGAAAAATGCAATTAACAAGGTAAAACCATCACAAAAATACAAAGGTGTGCGTATTTCAGATGTGTAAAGCCATACGCTCATTCATTATTTTCCTGAGTCAGTCAGCAATTTTTGGAGTTTTTAAAAACTAGGCACAGTGTAATTGCCACTATAGTCTATTATGCCTAAAAATAAGGACTGGTGAAAATGACTTGGCTGTCTGTCTGGAAACCCATCCTGAAATACTGCTGCTTATGTCTTACCTATGCAGAATCATATGATGGGCAAATTATTACAGGAACTCCAGCTCTTTTTCCCCCAAAACACAACTGTACTAACTAGAAAGACCAGGAAAAAAATAATAATAATAAAAAAGAAAATAGGTCAGTGTGATCACCTTGGGCACTAATGCAGTATTTTCCAGAAACTCTGTAAAAGGATGGTAAGATTTTTCTTAAAGAGCAGTGACAGCATCTCAGCTTTTTGTTCAGCCAGCTCCAGACATTCCAAAATACATCACCGATCTTTCAGTTATATAATTTTTATATTTAAAACCAAATCAAACAAAACCCACAGCTATTCATCTATTCACCAGCTCTAATCAAACTAACTTTAGATGAACTTAAAATGTATCTCTTTGATCACCCCAAAATAAGGAGGCTTTGTATAGATATGAGCAGTCAGAGACATGTATTCCCTGTCTATGGAATGGGTAAACTGTTCTTGGCTGGTTTAAGATAAATATCCCTCAATCAATCTGTAACATATGTTCTCAAGATTTCTTTAACAGTTAATACAGAATACATAATTAATATTTCATTAAAAAAGTTGATCTGGATGAATCGCCTGTTGTCTGTTACAGTGAGTAGAGCCAATCATCTTGTTTGGCCCTTGGTGAATTGGGTGCCCTCAGCCAGTCCTCACAATACTCCTCCTCACACCTTCTTCCCCAACACACAAACAGCCAGAGGCACATTCATTTCAATATTCACCTTCTCCTAGTTCCTTTTCCCTTATAAAGGATGCTGGGGAGGACTAAACCACTGCTGCATCTTTATGAGATACCACCAGATCGCTATGGAGAGATGCTCAGTTTAGGCTAAAGATACACGGCACGTCTGGGGCATTGCAAGAAGCAGCAATATCTCCTGGCCAGTACTGCCACTCTTCCCCTTCTGGACCATATCCTTCCAAAGCCAGTGGAACTGCTTACTTGGTAGAAGGTAAACTGTGTCCTTCGAGCACTTCCTCAGCACAAGCCACACTTTGCAAACCAAAGCTTTCCAGCTCTTAGGTTTTTTTGATACAGACGAGGACACTGGTGCAGGTATGCTTGTGTGCTTTCTGCTCACCAAGGAAATGAGAGGAGAGGAAAAGAGCCACAGTGGTAGTTTCAAGTGTTGCTACTTTGCTTGCTCTCCTTCCTCCCTTTAGTGGTGACCTTTCAGGTACACCAGGTTACGGCTCCACTGAAATGTATTTTAAGAGGTCAGCGCTGCAGAGGGCTGTGCATGTGGAAATGTGCATTTTGAGCCCAGCAAAGAGTTAATTCTTCTCTCACAAAGCCTTCAGAGGACACAGAGGGCACAAAGCCAACAGAGAAACCACCCTCCAGAAACCTCCAAACGCTGAACTGCTACGCAGAAGCAACTTCAAGCAGCCTTGGTCTGATGCAAGCTGAAGGCACCACCTGAAGTCTTGGGCCTGCCTGACAATAAAGGTGCGGGCATACCCGCTACACACCACGTGTGTGTTCACACCCCCGGTGATGCCCAGCTCTGCTCAGCCGCAGGAGGGAAGGATGGACACTGCCGGCACCTCATTGTCTGAAGGAAGGTGCAGATGCCTCCACATCAACCTCACCCCTGACTTTGCCGGGCTGCCCTTTTCCAAGTCACAAGGCAGGACGACCAGGGCGCGCTGTCACTTTTCCCACGTTAAGAGAAAAATAAATAAATAAGATATATAAAACAAAAACAAACAAAAAAATCAAATTGGCAAAACTCGCTATCC
>NW_009941184.1:0-5996 GCF_000696875.1 Nestor notabilis | reverse complement strand
TAATATATATTAATATATTAACATTGCTTAAATCAGTAAGCATTCAGATCTGCAGGCATATGTATCCTCTTACTCTTCCTCATGCTCACTCCTATTCTACATTTCATTTTCCATTTATGTTTTCTTTTTTCTGTAATTCCCTCTCTTTTCACAGTGACTGTGACAATAACAGTTTTTGCTTGTTCAAACTCTGTGAGGTAAGCTCTATTTCTTTCCTTTGGGTACATCTACAGCTCCCATAACAACGGTATCATTGCACCCATTATGTTTCATAACTCTACTCTCACAGCCATACTATTACTGTACACATAACATTTGGGGCTCCAGTCACAAAGAAACAAAACCATCTTCCAGAGTTATCCAGGAGATCTGTGGCACAGCAGTGCACTGAACCTGGGATTTCAAACTCCAGGCATTGTAGTAACCTTGAAAGTAGTTTTCACCATCTCCAGGCTTATCACTTAACCTTAACTTTATAAACAGGCCTAAAGATATAATCGTAAGTACAATATTTAGCATAAGGCAATATAGGAAACAGCATATGATAATTTTTAGAGATAAAATAATTATATGAATGCTGATCTGGCAGATATGAGTAATTTCAGGGCAACATACACTAGTTTAGCTACAGTAATAGGAAGATGAGATGACTGAGAGACACAAGTAGTGAGAAACAGAAATTAATCACAGTTTACAATGAGAAAAAATACTGGAGAAATTGATTACAAACTGGCCACCAGAGACAATTTTTACTTTATCTAGATTAAGATAAAATTATATTACCATAGTCAATGATAACAGTATCTTCAAGAAATTAAGATAAGCTTTTGATTAATGTGATATATCAAGGGTTTTACAAGAAGACAGTGTTGTTCTGATACTAAACCTATGACAAGGTTTCATTTACAGGCATCATGAAACCTTCTGTGAGATTTAATTTCCATTTCAGTGTTCTTAAAGGCTAATTGAACATACTTCGTCTTCTTGCAGCATTTGTACTTTAATACCCTTATAATCAACAATTGCACACGTTACATTGTCCTATCTCAAGAATCTCACCTCATAGCTGTATTGTATTGCACCTTCTTATGCATTACTTGTTATGCAGTAACACTGAAGAAAAAGAAAATGAAAACCAAAAGAAAGTCCAACCTCTTTGGGAGGGGGAGGCAGGCCTTGAACTACAGTCCTGGTTTCCCTGGACTGGGCAGAGGTGGTCAAAGCATGTCCTTTCTTTTCTCAATTCTGTATCTCAAGTCGCTTGCACTGTTCATTTGCTGCAAACAAAAATCCCTGTGGGCCACTAAAACTATCATCTATATTCAGCACCATAATTTCTCTTTCCATTTTGTCTTCTTGTCAGTGGAAGCTGGGACAATCTGGTACTGAGAGTACAGAGCCAGAGCAGAAAGACTGCAGTATCATGTTAAAAGTTCTTTCTCCTCTGATGGTTCTTTGCATTTTTCCATCTGAAGCAGCTGCATCATTTTCACAAGACTTAGCATAAGATTTCTCACACTAAATTCTGATATACAAGAGACCAGACAAGCCTACCGAGAGACTGCTACTGCAAGCATCCAAATTTTTGTTGGCAACAGGAAGAAAAAAGAGATCAATTCCCGGTATCCTGACCTACACATGAAAAAGAGAAAAATCCTTCTCCCACCTCTCAGCCCCAGAATCTTCCATTCCTTCAGGCAGCGTATCAGTTTGCAAAGAGAATGTGAAGTCTTTTTCCCATTTCTTTGTTTCATTTGTCAACCATACCCTGACCAGGCACCAGTACACCATCCTTTCTATTACAAGCATGAGGCAAGGAGACAAAAATTAGTGTAGGAAAAACTGTAGAGAGATGTGATTGAAGTTCCTTGCCCCTGCTATCACTGGGAGAATGGGAAGACCACTTACAAGGTTTTACATCTGAATTCTGACTTACAGGCTTAAGTAATCAAGTAAGAAAAGATTACTTAAAACTGAGAAATCTCAAAACTGGAAGAGACCTCATGAAGGACAGAAAGCTGAGATATAAGATAGCAGTAACAGGACCTATTGAAAAAAGTAGCAGGTCTTCCCTCTCCGTATTTTTGGAACTTGGTGTTTTGTGGAGGTTTATTAATCTGTAAAACACCTGCTCAAGAACTGATTTTTATTACTTACTTAATCCTCCAGTATGTGTCCACAGCATGTCCAAAAGAGTGAGATGGTTAGGACTTCTTGGATATCCTAATCCGACTGAGGTTTTTTCATCAGCCAAAACCAATTTTTCCTTCATTTTCTACAAATGCCCCTCCACATGGCACAGTGCCACAGTGACCTTGTGTGTCAAAGACTCCTCATTTTAACCAAAGAATGTTGTTACCTCATCAGCCCAAAGGCTTGCTTCAGGGCAACCTGAGAGGCTGCCTGACTGAACCACTTCCATGACACTTCCAACCTCTGGGAAAAGAGCTTAGGTCTCCCACACAGCCAGGCAGAAGGGCCAGACTCCTGAAAGTTTAAGACTGAAAAAAAATACAACGTATCTAAACATTTACCTTTGCAAGCAGTTCATTTAGTTCTGCTTCAGTTGGGAAGCAACCCAGTGTCCTGACAATTAAACCAATATCCCTGAAATAAAGAAAGAACATCTTTGTCAGCAAATCTGCAACACAAGAGTGGAGAATCCAGATACCAATTCAGAGCTTATGTATAGGGGTGTGCATGTAAAAGCACCCAAGCATGCACAAGCATATGTATGTAGATGATGTCTCAGTACAAAATGTCTATTTTTACAGACATTAAATATTCTGGAGATTTTTGGAAGAATGTAATTTTTCTCGTGACTTTCCCCAAAAATTCCTCTTTACCATTGTGTTGCAGTGAGTGTACTGTGTGCAGGTTACTTTTCAAATGCTGTCCTCTAATTGTTAAGCTTAATTTCAGTGAAGTCTACATTTATGCAGTTAATAAAGTACTATGAAACCTACTGAGATGAAAGGTAACAAATAAAATATATGTTTACATTACATTCTATAAAGATATAAATTTTAACTGCAGTAAAGAACAATTACAAGAGGTCAGGAAGGAGGCAGCCCTGCTATGCCCCTGCTTTGCTCTGAAAGAGTCAAACACAGCAACACTGTGGTTTATCACCACCCTGTTTATGCTGCAAATTATATTCATAGCTTGCATTTAGTGCTGAACCTGGTGCAGTTGTTCTGAGGCTCTAAATAAAATTCTGAGCAAACTGGCAATTACTCAAAGTATTTAACAACACAGACTAGAAACAGAAGTACTGTAAAGCTGTAAAAAAAGAGTACTAATGAGACTTAGGGTATGATTGAAAACAAAATAACAGAAGTATCAATATTGCTTGTGATTTTCAGACCAATTCTACAACACACAAATTCAAGCACATTTGAATAAGTATCCACAGTGCTGCTGGTTCTCACGATTCAAACCTGTGTGGTTTCTTCATCTTCACCTATTAAAAATGGTAGGTACAAGAAGCAATGACCTTTGTAAAATCATCTTATAATGGTAAGGCCTTAAATGTGGCACACCAAGCACACACAAAATTATACAGATTAGTCTTTGGCCTCTTTATACATGTCACAAGGAGCTCCCATTCTGACTGAAAGCATTGAGAAGCACTAAAATATACTAAAGAGAGGAAAAGGCTGGCTTCACCAAACTAGTTACAAGACAAAACCCAGTCTCACACATACAGTTGTTTTGAAATGAAGCCATCTACTCAAATGACTCAGTGAAACCTTGCCCCCTGTGGACGTGAATGAGAGTTTGGCCATTGGCCTCAAGGAGGTCAGACTATCCTTATCCGTGCACCCTATTTCTAGTATGGATATAGTGTATTTGATGCCCTCACTCCTGCACTTCCTTATCTTTTCTAGCTAAAAGATACTTGTAAATATTGTCTGGTGCCCCCAAAGAAACACCCAACACAAATCATGCCTCCCTGCTGTCTCATGCTGGTTTTGCTCTCACAGACTGCCAGAGATGAGAAGGCTGTCATCACTCTCCTGCCTCACCTCACACTCAGCAAAACCGTCATGGGACTAAGGTAAGCCAGGTCCTACAAGAGTTTGCAAAATGTGGCATTGGTGGCTGCTGTTTCTGGCACTCCATGTGTGCGCCATCATCTGAGGATGTTGTTTAAAGTGTCTGAAAACATCACATTTGGTAATAACAGAGTTTAAAGGACCCAGCTAGGAAATTGTATTTCCCTCCCAGATACTTCTTCTCACTTAGTTGAGCAGCTGCAGTTTTCTGCTGTGCAGTTTCTAGCATACAAAAATGATGGTCAAAATGAGTTTATGTTCATACAAGTTTTATAACAAGGAGGCAATGAATTATTGGGTCATGATTTTCACCCTCCATATAACACTTCCAATGACAAGATTTGCAAAATCATGAAAGCCCTTGACTCAGGATGTGTTGTAAGCAGCACAAAACAGTACTGTCTGCCTCATGCTTAATTTCTTAATAACTTGTATTTGCATCAGGAGTCATGCAATACTGATGGTGGCCTGTCAAGCCAGGGTAATTTTCCATATTCTTCACGGGTAGCTGACATTTCAGGCAATGATATTCGTAGGTCTACAATTCTGTTAAGAATTGTGCTCTACTGCCACCTTCTGATACAAGATAATCAGCCATTAATAATCACATTATTGTGTTACAGCCCTGCAGTATGAACCTGGGTATAATTAGATAATAAATTATTCATTGTCAGAAACCGTACTATGAGAAAAATTAATGTGAAACTGTGCATTTACTATGTTAAATAGACTTTTGAATATCCTCTCTCACATGTTATGACCTACTGCCTGAATAAATAATTTTTTTTTAGAAGTCTGTTTGTATCATGTCATTGCTGTCACATTTTCTCAAGCTCTATATCCATTATATGCTAGACTGAGGACTGTAGCAAATTTTGCTGCTATTTAGTCAGGACTGCAGATATAAATGATAAATAAGCAATGGGTATGTCATGGTGTGGTGAGGGCGGGGGGCTCCCCAGGGTAGGGGAGGTGGTAGTGTCAAGGGTTCCCGTGGGGGTGGCAGGCCCAGGAGAGCTGCCACAGCCTGTCCCACCACCCAGCCAGGAGCAGGGCAGCCGGGGGCACCAGGGGAGCCACAGCCCTGGGCATCAGGCACCTCCCTGGGGACTGGCCAAGAGATTTGAATGAGCACTCTTCCCAAAGAGCCCTATGGGCAAGAGAACAGCAATGGTACCCAGTGTGGAGATGCACCCTGAAATTCTCCTTATCTACTATAACTGAAAAATAGTTTCACTTGTATGAAGTACCTATAAGTTCTTAAATTTAGAGGCACTAGTAAGCATGCATTCTTAAAACAATCACAGAAATATTTTGCACCTCTCTCACCTGTTTTATAATGCAGAAAAGGAATTTGGAACATTTAAGATGTTTTCCAATTTGGTTTTGTGAGGAATGTCTAATGACAATTCCACCAGTTCTCACACTCCTTTGTAGTGTTAATACTCAATAATAGATTCATAATTAAAAGCTCTGGTGATATTTTTGTGAAAATAGTAATTTGAAATATGAAAAATTACTTCAGTAAACTTTAATGACAACAGTTTATAACAAATTCAGACCCTGCTCAGTGAGGCATAAACATGTGTTTTATGTATTTTGCAATGAAAGCTGTATTGCTACGTGTATGGATATGGTATGTTACAATGAAGTTAAAGTAGCACTGTCAAATATTCAAAATTTTAAAGTACCAGAATTAAAATTATTTAGGAATTTTAATGTTTTACTTCCTTTAGTTCTGTATCTTGGAACCAGTAAGGCCCTGATCAGGCTAACAGACCATGGTTTTATCTTCCACTGAACTTCTTCTTACTTCCTCATACGTATATTTTGTTTGTATTTCCACAACATTGCATGTGAAAGGTATAATGTATGCAGTTCTCTCTCTGACTCCCAACTGTACATCCGATTTCATAGAATCATAGAATAGTTAGGGTT
>NW_009941183.1:0-2519 GCF_000696875.1 Nestor notabilis | reverse complement strand
TATATATATATATAATGATTAAATTCGCTCTGCAAAGTCAGTCAAAAGTGGCAGAAACTGCTCACCTTTATGATCTGGATATAAATATAGGTTTTATTTTTCATTGCAGGAAGTATCCTACCATTTCTAACAATGCTGAGCATTTTTCAATGCTTGTGCAGTTTGCACCACAGGGACTTTTTGCATTAGGAGCATCTCTGGCTACTTGACAAACTTCAAGGCTTAGCTGTGCAACAGCCAGAAGTTGGGCATGGGCTGAAGAAACAGAATTCATGATAATAGGCATCGATGTTCCGTATACACTAAATGAGGCAGTTAGGCTCCAAGGAAGGGATTTACAACCACCACCACAGTGTGGGGGAACATTTAAGCTAGGCAGCAGCATAAGCT
Source organism: Nestor notabilis (assembly GCF_000696875.1). Lineage (NCBI taxonomy): Eukaryota > Metazoa > Chordata > Aves > Psittaciformes > Psittacidae > Nestor > Nestor notabilis. Next base: position 2,129 of record NW_009941183.1, on the reverse strand, counting down.
GTTTCTCCATCCATTTTTTATGATACCAGACCTTTCGCAGTCCTTCTCAGCTATTTTAGTTTGCTCTCATTTTCTGCATTTTTCCTGATTTCCACACTCATTGTTTTCCTTGGCTCCTCTGTTTTATATACTCTGTGCTGAGTATCACCATGACGAGACTTTGTTTCTATACATCTCCAAGTCTTTCCCTCAGCACCTCACATAATATTATACAGCAGTGAACTGTCATGTAAGTGAAAACTCAACAATCTCATGGGCTTCATGAGAAGTGCTTTCTGAATGTCTGCACTTCTCTCTCCTCTGTTTTTTCTGCTTTTTCTGCAAGAGAAACTCCTGATGTTTCCTTACCTAAAGGAGCACTAAGTTTAATTATGCAGGCACCAGACAGTACTGCAGGGGTGAATTTGGTCTAGGGTGCTTGATACTGCTTGATGACCTGCTGTCATTGAAAGCTCCTCTGTCTTTGAAATAAACTCTAGCTCTGAGGATGTGCAGAATATGGGTCTCAAGGGGGAGAAGGCTGAAGGAAGCAGGAGCTAGAGGACATTGCCCCTTTCTTTGGTGGAACTCCTAAGGGTGAGTTTCACGCTTTCCTTGGGCCAGGGAAGCCGAGAGAAAACTCACTGATTTGTCCAGTCATTGAGAACATCTGTGCCAGCATTGTAATTCAGGTTTTACAAAGCCCACTGTACTGTCTCCTCCAAATCATTATGCTCTCACATCTCTTTGGTGCAAGGTAGATCCTCACTCCTAACCTAAGGGTTACAGATCTCTTAACCTATACTTCTCTGGGCACCCATGGGATTGCTAAATAAATTAGAAAGAATCATCAACATTTGTTGACTATGGGATCCAGACATACAGTGAGGAGGTGAGTTTACCGAGGAAGATATAGGTAGCTCCCATTCTGACACTCAGGACACACATACTCACATACCATATATTTTAATGCTCGTTATACCTTCTACAATAACATACTGATTTGAAATATGTATTCCATATGTTTCATAGAACATAATGTGACATTCCTTTAAACTTCACATGATGTCTGTGTCCTTGTGGAGCCAATACTGATTATACTAAAAGAGATTAACCCCTAAATAAAGTTAAAATAATCCAGATACATAAAGCACAGAGTATAGAGTGTGGCTTGTTGGAGCCTAAACTCATCTTCCCCTTTCTTACTTCTGCTCTCAGTTAATGCACCTAAATTAGGTTGTTGCTTTTTCATCATCTGTTTTCAGGTCAATGTCACAGAATCATAGAATGGTTTGGGTTGGAAAGGACTTTAAGACCTCTAATTCCAACCCCTCTGCCTTGGGAAGGGACACTTCACACTAGACCATGTCGCCCAAGGCTCTGTCCAACCTGGCCTTGAACACCGCCAGGGATGGAGCATTCACCACTTCTTCCTTGGGCAACCTGTTCCAGTGTCTCACCACCCTCACTGTAAAGAACTTCTTCCTTATATCTAACCTCAACTTCTCCTGTTTAAGTCTGAACCCATTACCCCTTGTTCTATTGTTACAATCCTGATGAAAAGTCCTTCTCTGGCATCCTTGTATGCCCCCTTCAGATATTGGAAGGCTGCTGTGAGGTATCCACCACATACCTATAGTATCTGCTTACCAATGCAAAAACTGGTCAGCCACAGATCACCCCACAAATCACCCAGCATTGGACCTACTTCAATGGGAACCAGGTCAGCACCCGGGCCCGCAGCCCCTGGCTGGAGATGGACCAAGGCACATAGGAGTCAGGGAAAACAGAGGGTGAAGGTGAAAATAGCAGGAAACGGAAAAAAAGACCAAAGGAAAGTTGCTAAGAACTGCTCCTAGGGACCAAGAAGGATTGCAAAAATATAGCAAGGGAGAGGTATATGTTATGTTTAACATCACTCTTTTCCATAGGCAAAAATCAGCACTGGTTTAATACTGGAGCCATACTGCATTAAAACACCAAACATCTGATGACTTGTTTGGTAACACAGAACCTTTTGTTATAGAAAAAAATGCTCTGTTGCTAAAATTTGTAAAGTTTTATTTGTTTATTTTCCATAATATGAATATCTATAGATAGCCTCATTTCTAAGTAGCTGGCTTCTGAGTAGAACCTAATTCCACCCCCTC
>NW_009941182.1:0-8341 GCF_000696875.1 Nestor notabilis | reverse complement strand
TGCGCCTTCTCCTCCCGGCACTACCAGTTGTCTTGCCACACTTCAAAGAGTGATAACCTAATTGCTTCCAGAGTTTAAAAGTAATTAAGCTATATTAAAGGAACTTAAATAAAACCGGTTTGCCTCACACGGGCTCCCCTTCTCCTTCGGAGGGTAAAGAGGAGCCCCGTTTCTCCACAAACTGCATTAAAAATCGTGCATTGATATAACGTAAGCGAAAAATGTAAACAGATTTCGTTTTTGAAAGGGTATGGGTAAAGTGGTGGTAATTATGTATAATTAATGCTGAAGGGAAAATGAACACATAATAGGTTCCAAAGATTAAACCATCTGTAACTATCAGGGGAACTTTTAAAGTTTTTATTTTTTTTTCTTTTTAAATACATCTATTTCCTTTTGCTAAGGATTTTTTAGATGTAAAATTTCAAGCTAATGTTTGCTTCTCCGAAGAATTCTGATTTGAGAAACAAATCCCTAAAAGGCTTCAGCAGTTCTCAATCTACAACTTTGAAGATCATCCAGTATAAAAATAAATCGAATGGTAATTTTAACCATTATTAATGTTTGCGGCACTTAATTTAGTTAGGTCCTGGCTTTCCATTTTTGATTACACCATAAGGAAGTTATTTTACTAAGAAATGTTAAGATAAAGTATAGGCATTCCCACACATTCTTTATATTTTTTCTGGCATGTATTTATTATAGTCTACTCAATCTATTTCAATTTCTAGGTAATGCATAATCACTGGAGCCAATTTTTTTCCCTAGCAACATGTTTGCGAGGGTAGAACCAGACTGTGAAGATGTAAGTCCCACTTATCTGTACGTGACATTCAATGCTAAGCCACTATAAATTTAAATATATTTTTCCTACTGTCTCAGATTGAGTTCACAGAAGTAAACCCAGTGTGTTCAACACTTCCAAAGGTAGGAATGGATCTAACTTTGGCAACACTAATAGATGTTGAGATGTTGTGAGAGCTGTAACTTCTGTCAGACACTGTGCCTTTTTGGTAACAGTAATTCCTGAGGTGTGAAGGTAGAGTTGCTAAACCTCGTGCGTCAATGGACCTGTCACCTGAACAGTGGTTTGCAGGACTAGTGCCTAGAGAAAATAAATGCATTTGCATAGAAAGGAAAATTAAAGTTGCAGAAGTGGAGGCTTAAACTGCTTTGTTAACTCTTGCATCCACTTGAGAGGTAGAAATAAATCTGCTCCTCTCAGTCCTTAACTTCAGGTCTGGTTCTGCTGCAGTCCTGGCCGTTCAGGTTTGTGGGGGATGTTTTTCTTCTCCAGGAGGGAACGATAGATACCTCTTATGGGGAATTCACCAGCTGGCAGTTCAAGACAAGGTTTAGGTTGTCACTCCCACTCTCCAATTACTGTGTCTAGCTTGGAGAAGCAAATCTGTAAGCAACAGGAGTGCTCTTTGAAATCCACCATACTGCAGAGGTTTACATACAGCTTAACCCTTCAAAGTAATTCCTAGCCCTGCTCTTTAGTGCAGAGGCCAAACAGCTGAGATTCAGCTTGGCATTTCTGGCAAACCCAGCTGAAGATGCTGAAGACCCTGGAGCAATAAAGGGGTTTGCTTTTCAGGGGCTAATCTAGTTTAACCCCTGGAGCAGCTTTTGTGCTGCTTACTCCTCAGCCTACCTGGAGGAGGATGAGCTGACAGCAGATCCCAGCCCAGTGACTCACCCAATAACTTTTCCTGAACAACGTCCATATTGCGCAGAGATCAAAGTGAGTTCTTGGGCAAACGTACATATGGGAAGGGGGTGGAGGAGAACAAGGCTCAAATGGAGACTGCAATCTCAGAAGCTTACTTTGGGGGGATGAAAGTGGTTGTAAGGCCCAATTCGAGTCGAGTACTCACAGAAGCTATAGTGTCTTTTAGAGCTGTAAATTCAGTTTGCTACTGAAGTGCTCAGCTGTTTGCTGATGATGGCACAAGGGCAGCATGTGCAGACAGGTGCAGTGATCCCTGCCTGGCACTGGCCAGCATCTACCACTGGTGGATTTAGCCAGCTCTTATTTGGTTCCTGATAGCTCACACACCAGAAACATAAACTTCAGCTAGAGGCTTTTTCCCAAGCCTGGGAAGTTCCCTGCAAAGCCTCCTGTGTTCAGAAAACCCCTTCCCCCCCACTGGTGTCCTGGATGGAGATAAAGGACAAACCTCCCCACTGTTTGTCACTGTCGTTTACCAGAGTAAATTAACAGCGTACTTCCCTTTTCAATCCCTTTTGATGTGCTAATCGTCACTCAGGCCAATGCAGCCACCTTACTCTTGCAGGCTACCTAATGCATCCAAGCACAAGTCCAACTAAAAGTCGATGGGATTTTGGCTTCCAATGGCACCTTGGGGTGATGCAGAGTCAGGGGTGGGTGATTGAGCAGAATCACCCACCCCTGACCGATCCCTGGAAGGGCAAACTGCCATGGGGTGCCTCAGTTTCCCCACTGATGGATGATGTTTGGTGGCTTGCTTTCTTGTCCCCTGAGTTGTTGAGCTGAGTTGCTGCCTAGGGTTTGAGTTGCCGCCACTGGCTGCTGGGAGCATCAAGCTGGTGACAAAAAAGCAGACCTAGTTTCTCCTAAAATTCTTCTCTCACAGTTCCTGTGAGTGGGATTTCCACCTCCCTTCCCAGCCATTTCCCATGGGTATATTCTTTTTGTGATGCATGGCAATGAATCTGGCACACCCTTGGGTCCCAGCATAGGAGTGAAACTCAGCGTTTTTTTGCTATGAGCCCTACCCAGACCTCAGCAGAAATGGAAATCATCACCTAAATTCTCTTTTCTGGCTGGATTGCTCTAATTCTTTTTTTTTTTTTTTTTTGCCTTATCTTAAAATCCATTTGCCCAGAGTGAAATTAACAGCAGGCCTTGTTAATGAAGGGATCAGTAACATCTTCCATGATGGCATTAAAACCTCCTACCTGGCAAATTAGTCCTCCCTCTAACCTCCTTCTCTTACAAAATATTTTCTTTATTGGAACTTGTTAGCGGTTTGTTACTTGCACTGATGCTCTTTGGCAGTAATTACGGAGATGCTGAGGAGGCAGAGCCCAGGTTTGGAACCAGATTTAACTTTCTGCTGAGTTTGAGGAGTTGCTTGGCCTCCGAGTCAGAGCCAGGACTTGCATTTCAATAGGACAATGCTGAAAGTCAGTGAGTGCCTGTTGTGGGATTTTGGCTAAAATGTGACCAACTGTTCTCCTGAATCAGTGTCTGAATCCATACTAGAATGGAGCACAAGCCAAAATGGAAAGCTAAGGGGTCTGCTTCATTTATCATCTGTTCTTGCATCTCTGTTGAACTTGGCAACTGTGGCTTGAGAGGTGATTGACCACTCCTTTGCTGCCACCGTGCTCATGTAGTGGAGAACACCATCCCATGGCAGCTGGAGGATGTAAGGGATCTCCTTTCCTCAGCTGGCCAGTACCACACCACCAGCTCAGGCAGTTGTTGTTGGTCTTTAGCTCAGCTTTGGAATTGTGGACTGAGAGTGACCAAAATGTCCAGTTCAGTTTTCCTTATGATAGGAGAACCTTATTATTCTATCATTGCCATGTACCTCCTACTTGATGCCTGCCCAGGGACAGACCTATGGTGCTTTACCAAATTTCTCTGCCATGCAAAGCCATGTAGCTGGTACATGCGTCCATTGGTACAGGAAGCATCAGGTGCTGAGCCTGTTGAGATGGAGGGTGCTCAGCAAGAAGCATGTTGTTTACAGCAGGAAATAGCAGATAGGGATGGCTCATTTTGGAGCAGAGGAATGTCTCTGAAGACCCATAGAAGTGGCAGCTTGAGGTCCTGCAACATTCTCTTTACAGAGAACCATTGTCCAAGTGAGTAGCTGGACTTGGTGGGAACAGCCAAGGTGGAGATCTTTGTCCTGGGAAGGAAGAAGGAGCCCTTTTAATCTCCCTGTTCCCAAGCCCGGCAGGGGCTGCTGTGCTTTCCCCCCCCCCCCCCCAGCCACAAGGCCTGGGGGCTGGGCTGGAAGGACATCTTATCTTGTTTATATAATGTGAGTGCTGGAGGCAAAATGTTCTCACGCTGGGGGCATACCTCCTCTGTGAGAGGCAGAGCAGTTACAGCTCAGGCTGGTCTCTTTTTTGGGGGATGGGGTGTGCTGCATGAGAGGAAATTGGCACAGAATAAAACAGGTTAAACAGGGAGTTGCAGCTCTTGGACACTTGGCTATAACCGGAAAGCATGTCTCTGTGCCGGAACAGCTTGGCAGCACCCTGCTGCTGGCGGCTCTTGCCTTCCTTTGGGAGAGGCACCCTGTTTTTCCCACAGCATGAGGGATAGGACACTCTTGCAATGAAGAAACTGAGGACAAAGAGAGTGAGAAATGGCTGGGGTTTTTTATTCTTAGCAGTCCGTTCTCAGCATCCAAGCGAGGAGACATGCAGTCAGCCCAAGGGCCTTCTGTATTAGAGCAGAGCAAGGTCTTTGGCCCTTGTCACCAGCCAAGCGATGCATCTGCTCACCTCTGACCAAAGAGGACTAGACACAACCCCATCAGCACTAATGAACGTCTCCCTCAGAAGAGCCCTGGCCAGGCAGGCGAGACGGAGGAACGTGCCATAAAACCACCTCCTTGGCGGCATGGGCTGCAGCCGTGCGATGGATGTGACCCCAGTCTGCTTCAAATGGACTTTTTATGGCCTTACATCACCACAGCCTGCCCCACTTGCCTCCCTTCTCTAAGCCACATTAGCCCCTAGGTAGGCAAATTGTGAGGCTGATAATCAATGATTTTTAGTGCATTTCTTGATTAAAACCACCATGGCTTATGCTTTCTAAAGTCCTAACTGCTTGCTGATGTACAGTGTGAATTTTATATATTTAGTTACATTTTAGTCCATCTAACTATGGGAATTCTCATGATGTGTGTAAATGTCTGCCACAATTTGGACTTCTTCAAGTCCATGTCACTAAACTGTGTTATCATCTGATGTGTAAGCTTTAAGCACACAGGAGTTGTTGCTTGAGCAGTTTATCATTCTTAGCCAGCCTTTAGGATTAAATACCATTTAGCTGTTGTAATTAGAAAAGCCCTTACACAACAATAATAATAAAAATAATTATGAAATTGAATTAGGATTATTGTTATTGTTAGTAATAGTAATATTAGAATTCCTTGCTTCTTATTTCTTAAAACTATGTTTATGAACTATATTTTATGCAGACAGTAAGCTTATTCAGTGTCAATACCAGTAAGTTATTCAGTGTCAATAAGCAGTATTTCCTCCCCTGCAAAACTGGGAATGCTGAAATACAGAGGATCTGAGCAGAGCTTTCCAGGGAAGGGCTCTGACCTTGCCCTTCATATTCTCTAGGTGGAGAAACCCTTGAGTTAGCTCAAGTCGCAGTTTCAGAAGCAATGAATATGTAGCCTAAGTGTTTTCAATGTATGTATCCAGGTTGAAATACCACGCTTCAAATTTTGGCTTGGGGAATTCCTCTTAGACCAGAGCAAAGAGGAACTTGGTGAAAGATTTGCTTTCTAAAATAGGATTGACCTTACAAGTGTATGGGAGGGTGAACTGTGTAATTCAGAGCACAGAAATTTCCGATTTATTAGAGCTCTCCAAGGTCAATCCTTAATAAAAGGGGACTCAATCAACCTGCACTTTCTGCAGCTAAATAGCAGGGAATTTGTATGTTGGTTGCTATTCCGGGCCTATGCATGGCTGTTTATTGCTGTTCAGAGGAAAATTCAGCAGGCAATTTCAAGTGTCCCCTGAAATATAGGGGTAACCCCAAATTACCCCCAGTGCAGAGGAGAGCTGGACTTTGTTTGTTCTTTCTATTTTCATATAGGCATGGTAGCTGTGTGATAGGCATGTGCAAGTACAAATGGTGCATAGCTGCAATAAGATATTAAACATCCTTTACAAAAATTGCTTTCTTAATACTTGTCGTCCCTCTCTCACCATTGGCTGCTCTTTTGGGCTCAGTTATGGAAGTTTCTCTACTGGGGGTGTAAAAACCCACACAAAACGAGGACATGTGTAAGAAACGCCTTGTAACTGAAACTACTCATTCTCTTATAGTACACGTAATCAAAGAGGGTTGATATTAACTTTATGGTTAGATAAAAAAAGGCCTTTGAAGGAGGTGAATGGAACTGTTTGTTTTCCCTTTTGGAGCCCTGTTCCTCCAAGGCATGCTGTCATGCTCACCGGACCCGAGTTTTATGGGTTGGACTGGAGCCTTAGACAAAACTGAATTTACTTTAAATGACTGAAATTAGATACTTATAATCCAAAGTAACAGCCTAGGGGCTCTCTTGTGTATTATCCTTCACTCTCAGTCTTTTGCTTTGTAGTGTCAATGGAATAATTTGTTAAGAAAGTAGAAATATAAAGCAATAATTCTGAAACCAAGAAGGAGCACGGACTAACCCTGTATTTTGCTGGTACTTGTTATCTTCTTACCTAATATGACAGTGCCTCTCCCAGAGGCAGCCACTTCAGAGCATGGTTTTGTCAAATTTCTGCTTTTGAAATTATGATTCAAATATTATTTTGTTCTTTGAGTTATTTAAGTGACACCACTGCTCTACTTCTCTCCTGATGAGGCAAGACATCCATGGCATAGGTGGTTCTTCAGGCTGGAGAGCAGAAGGAGAGATTTCTTTCTACTCATGGTGAACGCTTGGATACCCACTTTCCAACCAATTCTTCAATGAAAATGATGCATCTTGATCTCCTGTCAGTGCTCAACAATCTTTTCCAGCAATCTCACCACATGCTGCACTCTTCCAAATCTTTGGGTCAGATACTTCAACTGGTCTAAATCAGGGCAGTTTTATTGGCTTCAGAGCCAGTTTCTATTAACTGAAGGTATGGTCCTTCATATTTTTAGCACAGAAAATTAAATAGCCTCCAAATCACCCAACTTTTCATTCACTTGCTTGTAGCATTAAGTTGTATATGTCTATATAATGACAAGGTACAGTTCATGTTTTTTTCCCTATACACCTGTATGCAGTGCACACACACTAAACTGATCATGAAATATGCTGGGTTGAACGGGTGGTGTAAACTGACAAGAAAAACCTTTAAACATATGGAAAATATTGGGACTGTGTTCCAACTGAGCTGTTCTCCTACTATTAATTGAGCATTTACTTGGGTGGCAGTGTACAACCTGTGTCTGTTTCCCATCGATCGAAAGTCCCACTAAGGTGCTCATTAAAACCACCAATGCTGTTCACATGGTTCAACAGAAAACCATGAAATTTATACCATGATTGGGTTTTGATGGATTTAGACTACTTAACAGTAATTCTCCTTCATCCTACATTATAGTGATGCAGCCCTATTTATCATGTTTCCTCATGTGCTGCTTCAGGAAGCCCTACCTGCATTTCTTTCTGTATGTCTACACAAGAATTTAAGGAATTCTATGAGGATCGTTATTAACAGATTACCCAAGGGCGACTTTCACATGAGGGCAAAGAAATACCCTTACATTGCTTTACACACAGGCTATGCTCTAGCCTGTAATCCAGGCTATGCACTTCATGCTGATAAACAAATGGATTTGCTACAGGATGCAGAAACAAGGAATTGCACAGTTTGAAAGGGAAGGGCTGCATTGAAACCTCTTCTTTAGGATGTCATTTGGCTCGGTGGCATCTTGGCGTGTCGGGGGTTGCAGCTTTCCTATCAGTTTTATAAGAGTAATGACCTTTGGCTTATGAGACTCTACTTTGGGCATGTAAAGAATTGGTAAATGTTTTTTGAAGTGATAGAGCTGAGCTGATCATATGTCTCCTTAGAACCTACACCCTCTGCAGTAGGGCTTGTAACCTATTTTTGAACGAAGGAAAAAAGCAGTGTATGAATTTACTGCCTTTGCTGCATAGTGGGATTTATGCATGCCTTACTGTTAATTGGAGATTATCACATCAGGGCTCTCACATCACTAATAGAACAAACTCCTGAATCACAAAACATGTAGTTGTAGCCAGTTGAAAAGCCTCCTTCTCTTTGTGCTTGCATTGTGGGTCTCTCTAAAATATAAACATCAGGAGCAGTCTCTGATGACAGGCTTGGGCACTGACACTGAGGTGGGATGTGGAGAGGGTATGTGGCTGGAGATGGGGATGTTATCAACACGTTGAACGGAGGTAGATGGAAAAAAGTACGTCCTGGTGGAATCCATCATTTACCTTTTTCGTGTGAGAAAGTGTGCTCTGGCTCTGCATCCCACCAGTGCTGGGGCAGTGGCTGCCTTTTTCCTGGAGTAGCAGCTCAGCACTTTCCGCTTGCCAGGGAATTGAGTGCGCCCTCAGCAAGTTTTCCG
>NW_009941181.1:0-10579 GCF_000696875.1 Nestor notabilis | reverse complement strand
AAATGACTGCTGTAGCTGGACCCAGGACACTTAAAGAGAGTTGTTCTGACAGATGTAATATCTTATTTGGTCTGGCTAAGTATATTTCATTTCTCAAGTAATGTAATTACATGTATTTATTGGAAGTAATTCTTATTCCTTAAAACCAAAATATTCTTCCAATCAGGTAAAAAAAAATTTGTTGTTTGCTTTCAATTCTGAGTTTTTAAAATGTTATTAAAGTGTCAATCATTTTGTGTTTGGAAACTCAGCTGTAGGAAGCTCCAGGTAATTTTTCTGAGAATGGAGAAGGTATGTGTAGAGGTGTGTGCATATATATATATTAATACATATATGCACACTTACCTGTGAGTATATACACCCCCACAGATAGCAGTGCAGAACTTCAGCTGCAGGATTAGTGTCATCTGGTTAGCACCTTGTGTTGCCCCAGCACCAGAGGAGGACAGAGTTTTGTAAAAAATATAACAAATAAGTTTAAAGAGGAAGGAGGCAGTAAGAAAGGAAGGAAGGTGAAGATGATATCACAAGATGATATAAATTATCTGTGGGCCCAGCATGGTGTTTCTGAATCATTAGAAAACACCTTTAATAAGGAATGTGGGTTGTCCCTGACTGCTGTTAACATGTAAGCATCATTATTTGGCTGATGGATATCGCAGCAGAAGCAGGTCTTGAGAGATTTGAAAGAGAAAGTTCCCATCAGATCTTTTTCAAAGGGTACATTTTCTTCTTTAAATCAGTTGGAGTTCCCTGAGCTGAATCATTAATAAGAACCTTTTCTGATGAAGTTCAGAGCCTCACAGCACTGGGAGCAGGTTGAAAGCAAAACTTGAGACACTTGCCATACACTCGACCACACAAGGGCTTGCTCTTCCAGGAGTTGCCCCATGTTTTCTGGAGGAATGTTGTATGTAATGAGACATGGCTGCGCAATATAAATTCCTTGCCCAGCATGTCCTTGGAATGTTTTTCAGGATCACATGGGGCAGGCTGTGGTCGGGGGAGTGACCTGAGGAGGTTGGTGCTGCCAGTCCTGTCAAGCAGAGAACTGAGGGAGGTTCAAGTCTTGCAGATCGAACAAGCTTCAATCAAGTACTTTAAAGGAGGTAAAACTGTATTGCTAAGCCTGATTTCTCAGCTCTGTTAAAAACTCTTTCAGAGTACACATATGTTGAACAGAACCAAATGATATTTCTTACTGGATTATATCTCAAGAAGAAAAGTTAATTTAGTTCAATCTTCAAATTGCTGTTTAAGCCTTGAATTTAAGGTCAAGGTGGTAAATTTTAGTTAGAGATGGATGGAACAGGTAGGAGTGGATTTGTTTGTTTAAATAGGGTTTGTGTTTTTATCTCATTTACAAGATCTCATCAGTACAGATGTAGGGATTAGAGTCTCAGAAGTAGATACCTGTGTAGCTTCTGCTGAGTCTGGTTCAAGGCAGGTACCTACCTATCATTGAGGACACAGATATAAATACCACATTCATTCCTCTCTGAACAAAGCCAGGAGATCCGTTTGGGCTCGCGTCTAGCCTTTTATACCTTCGTGTATGTCTGCTCAGGCTTCTAAAGGAATCATTTATGGATACCTTTTTTATCACTGCAGCAATCACACAGTAAAAGTGGGGCTTTTTCTTACACTCACCCTCCATGAAGGCTGAATTCAACATTTCTGTCTGAGTGGAAGTGGGGCTGCTATGTTTGGACATGGTTTACCATGACTCACTGCGGAAGAGAATTACTCATCTACTGCAAAGTATCAATGAGGCCATTCTAGATTCAACCTGATGAAAACTGAATATGTTACAGAACTGGTCACTAGTTTGGCCCATCTCTAACTAGGGTAGTACTCTGATCTACATGTTATTCAAACACCCAGCTTTATGAGATTGAGCTTAAAGAAATAATGATAATGAGATTATTAAAGAGATAATGAAATGTTATATTTATATCTTGTATAGAAAGTCCATTACCCCAAATGAATATTCAGTTCATAAAAATTGTTACTTTCTTCACTCAATATTTTATTGGTAAGTGAAAGCAGGCAGCTCTCTGCCTTCTCTTGCATGGAATAACTCACAGAAAGAGAGATATTACTTAAATGGCAAATGCCATTGCCTCTTTTTTTTTAGCTTAGTGACCTTCAGAAGTTTTCTGAGTATCGTTCAGATGAAAACCATACCAAAAGATGAGTCACAGAAGATCTTGGGGATAAGCAGCACCTATTGTGCCTGCAACTCCTTTCTTTGCTCTCAGTAAATGTAATTCAGACCATTTCTGGAGTGGTTGCGGCAGAGTTTTGCTTTCAGGCTATTGGAAAGCAGACTCACAGAATCATAGAATCATAGATTAGTTAGAGTTGGAAAGGACCTTAAGATCATCTAGTTCCAACCCCCCTGCCATGAACAGGGACACCACACACTAAACTATTGTTTCCAAGGAACTGGTTTTCTCATGGTAGTGGGTTTTATTTTCATTAGGTATAGGGTTTTTTCTTCTTTTCTGGCTCTCAGGTGTGGAGTAAGAGGTTCCTTGCTGTTTTCTGGTCTCCCCTCTCAGTATCCTCCTACGGCACACCATGACATGGCAACTAAGCAACTCTTGGCTCTGCCTCCACAGGCATGATATTTCTGCTCTGTAGTTTTTAGGAAAGTGAACGATTTTCCTCCTTAACTTCTTTCACTGACATGAAAATAATTCCCCATCCTACAAATAAATGAAAAGCGGCATGAGCTGGAAGATGTCAGGCGCGAACAACAAGAAAAACAAATAAATAACCCCTAAACCCCCTCCCAAATCTCATTGATTTTGAGCTTAGTTCTGTCGTTGAGTAATTTTCTGACTCACATTGGGTTCCATATAGTTACATCTGTGAGCTGTGTTTTCTGGCTGTTAAACAGGTTTGCAGCCTTTTTGTAGCACTGAAGTCAAATCAGAAGAAAAGCGAGGTGACCAGAGGCTGTGACAATGATGGCTTGACAGAGTCCTGAACAACTTATTCTCATCAGCTAACTTACCTTCCCATTGCCCTCTCTCTCTCTTAATGCAACCTTTTTCTTCTTGTAATTTACTTCCTTTTTTCCATATCTGTATTTAACTTCTCTCTCTTTCTGTGTCTCTGAGTTCTTTCTTAATTATTTCATGTGCAGTCCACTTAATTGTCTGTCTCCCCTCATCCCACCCCTCTCCATTTATTCCTGGAAATAACAGGTTTGCCCAACTTTTGATTCAAGGTCAGGTTTTTATTTTAGCCTGTTTTGTTCTGAGCAAAAAGAATTACGAAAACACACTGTATTTGTCTATCTGTTGATCAGTTGTCCACAGTCCTGAAAACACTGACCCCAAACTTTTGGATGTATAAGATGATTTCATCTAAGCTTGTCAGAAAGGTAAAGATACATGAAAAATAATAAACCCCTACAAGCTTTGTGAAAATAGCTGGTCAGGTAGAGGAGGCAGAAGATTCATGCCTCATCAGGGGAGAAGCTGATGTGGAGTCATGTTGCTTAGAAATCAAAGTCCGGAAAAGAGCACAGTCGCAGGAAACCAAGTTTCATCATCTCTGCTGGTCGTACAGCTAGGCATTTAATTTCCCTTTCTCTCGAGAAACATTGAACTGTTCTTTACTCCCATTGTGTCATTGTTGTGTTTGAACCCTTTGTTTATTTATTTATTTATTTTATTGCACTGTCAATTGTGATTTATTTAGGTTTTGTTGATGCTGCTTATTGCATTAAAGACTTCTGACTATGACCTCTATGATGTGGAGTCTATAACTTGAGTTTTCTTCACTGCCTATTTTAATGTCTGTTTGTATGTCAGAAGGGAAATAACAGCTGTGATCCTGAATGGGAAAATAACTACTAATGGATTAGGTTGTATCAAATGGATTGTGAGACTTAGGTAACCAGCTGTAATGAGACTGAGGTTCCCAACCCTAACCACAGTAAACCTTCTGAAATTTATTGGTGGTAGAAATGAAAGTCACAACCCAGAGAGGAAGGTAATGGTTAGATATACTCAGATTGGCTGTGGAAGAATAGTTCCATTCTTTTTTATTTTTCTCTTCTGTCAACTAAGAAATAAACCTCTAATGTCACATCTTTTTCAAGACATCATTCAAAGATAAAAAGAAGCGATTTTGTTGACATAACATTTATTTCCAATGAGAGTTATATCAAAAGAGATCAAGTACATATCTTCTTTCTGGAAAACCCAGATTAAAATCCATTGGCTGCCAGCATCCTTCCAGATGACAGACTGTGTTAAAGAGTACGACTTGGTTGACTTTTTTGTAAGTAAGTGAAGGAGGCTGTGAATTTATGTGCTTTGTTTAATAAGGTCCCTAGCTTGTGGTTTTGGAAAATGGTGGCAGTAAAGCTGTACTGTATCAGAGTTATGGGGACATATCTCTCTGGTTCTCACTGGACAAACTTTCTGTCTCAATATATTCATGGTAGGTTTGCAATACATTGCCCATGGAAATGATTCAGCAAGAGGAGCATGGTGACTCCTGCTGCAAAGCAAGTTACTAATGAGTTATCTTTTACTAAGAATTTGACCTCTCTCATGTAGTATTTTTGTTGCCAAGCTTTTAAGCAAACCAAAAGAGATCAAAATCTTGATAGGAAACAGGCAGTATGTTAGTGGAAGAAAAGGTAAACAATATGGTCAAAGATGATAACAAAAATAAGATGGAATAGTTTCACTGTCTTTTGAAAGTTTATTTATTTTGCTGAAAACTCATTTTGGAGGAAAAGATGTTGAGAGACCATGTTGAGACGTCCCATTGAACATTGACTCCACCTGTTCTATTGACCCAAACTATTAATAAATCAATTGTCAGAGGGGGAAAAAAAAAGGAGAGTCAAATGGGAGAATTTTCAAGTTTCAAAAATTTTCCTTTGGGTTACAGTGCAAAATTAAAATCTCAAAAGTCTTTGTGATTAAAAATCTTTAGAGCATAAGCTCAGGTGAAAGTATATGGTGTTTTTGCTTAAATTTCACAATGAAATACTTTGAGTACACAAATTGTAACTTTTTTCCTCAAATGAAACCATACAAGAATTTGAAAACTTCCATTTCCCTTTTTGAAGAAATCTGTCAGGGCTGTCTTTTATACAGAAATTTTTAGCAAGTCAAGATTTGCCACTAGGTAGATGGTAACCACTAATTGAAAAATTTCTCACCTGCTCTACAAAGATGTCTCAGGTGGCTTTGATTGCAATGAGGAAGAGCATTCTCTGAAATTGCTGAGTTGTGCTCTCTGCTTCTCCTTTCATCTTGATCAGAATGGTTACTGCACGCTCAGAGCTTCAAGTGGCCACTGCTGTTGGTTTTAAGAAAATACGACCACATTACCTGCATAATTTATCCAGATGTTATAAAAATTTCAATACAAAATTTTTGAAGAATGCTTTGACTTATGGCCTCTTTATTATGAGCAAAGTTTAATGTGATATTGAATACATGTTAAACTATTTGGTGACAAGGTAATAAAAAGGTATGAATTACTTGGAACTCTCCATGATGGGACATGTTTGCCTGTTAGAGAACCCTCAACAGTTTCACTATCAACTGATAATTTCAAGCTCTGCTGTGATATATCCATCTAGTTATTGGTTATTTCACATCATCCTGAGCTGTCCCCCCACTACCCTAGTGCTGCCCAAAGTTGGAACAAAAAGGCAGACATAGTCTTTTTTTGTTTTGCTTGGGAAAAAAAAAACACAACCCCTTTAAAAGAGGGACAGGACTGAGCAATATTGTAATGGTTGCAGTCAAAGTGGAACAACTGATTGTGTCATTTTGTCACTGTGTGCAATCTGAAATCTGTCTAGCTCTGCGGTTAAAATAAATCCCCCAATAAAATACCATTTTTTGCCTTAAAAATTTTCTGGCTTTTAGTAGCCTGGAGGAATTTTTTCCTCTCAACTTTAGCAATCATATGAAGCTGATATAAGAATTTACCAACTATTGTGCATGCTTCCTACAGCTCTTGTTTATTCAGAAGGCTTGCTCCTATTCAGTGATTGTGGGAGTAGTATAAAAATGTATTTAAATCTGTGTAACTACTATGTTGTTATGAGTATTAATTGATACCACCTATAAATATATTAATGCCTTTTTATTGGTGTAACTGTATCTGCCTGAGCAGGCTGCAGTAATTTGGTTAAATCAGTTTACTATCCCCCTTCATTTAGCTGCTACCAAAGTAGCTTAATGAAGGGGGGAAAGTAAATACTAGATACATAAAAGGGTAGGTAATTTCTATTACTACTTGGAAAACTCCTGACTTTTCCAAGCAATAGCAGATTTCTGTGAACAGAATAGGTATTCTTACAAAAACTGTAGTAAATTAAATGTCATTTTTATTGATAATGATGTTATTTGCTCTAGAGAACTCTTTACTGTTACAGGACCTGGTTCAGGACTTGCTGGTCGTGTCTCCATTATTCTTACATTTCTCTGCAGCAAAGACATTAACTAAGTCCTATAAAGTTAATGTTTAAGAATCTTGTGGATCATTCCTTCAAAATTTTGCATGAGTTTTTATCAGTAGCAGCATTCTTTGTCAAGATGTACTTGCAGTACAAGACAGGGATGATTTTCTCACTGGGAACAGGGAATTCTTAAATTCTGCCCTTGATAAAACACAATATTGTCCAGGATTTGTGTAAACTACATTTTACACCCCCAGGGAGTGAAAAAAAGAAAAAGTATGACACTAATTGTGTTTTCTTGTTTCCTTTCAAGTTTCTTCATCGTGACTCTGCTTGGGCATCTGGATGTGATTGTTTATTCTCACTCCTGCCAGGGGACAGCCTCCCACATGCCATTCCTCCCTTTGCCCCCGCCTGCTTCCTCTTTGCCTCCCTCCCAGAAGTCACTTTTCTTGAGACATGGGAAAGCCATCAGCATGTCCTGCTGCTCCGAGGGCCATGCGCCAGCTGTCTTTGCTCTCAGAGGTGGGTGACATCTGCTTTCTTTCACGGGCTGGTCAGAAAGCAGGAGGCAGAAATGGCATCTTCCAGCCGACTCCCTTGTACCACCCAGAAGGGCAGGAGGAGTGATGTTCCCATGCTGTGTAGGTAACACGCACGCATGGCTGTGGTGGAGGAAGGACTGATGGGAGGTGGTGGACAATGGAGCAGCTCGGGCAGATCAGAGGGCCACCCACAGCCAGCCTGCTCAGCTCAAATGGGGCGTTGAAAGGCTGTAAAATCTTGCACAGGCAAAGAAGAGGAAAGGCATCCAGCTGGCATGGTTGTTCTCTCCCTAGAAGAAAAGACTGTAAATTGCAGTTGTGCTTTGAGAATGACTGATTGTTACCCGGTTTATCTGGCTGTTTAGAAGCATTTTGTTTTTCTGCTGTTAATAAAAATATTCCTTGTTAAGCCATTTGTTTCCTATATGACCGTGGGGACAGTTTGCTTACTGAGTCATTTACTCTGCTCATTGCTTCAGGATAATTTTCCCTGTTTTCTGGGAGGCTTGAATGGTGCTTTAGCGTGACTTACCCTTACATGTGAACTCACCTATTACTGTTTCCACTCAGGTCCTGGCAGAAGGGTTACAAAATGTCTCATACCAACCACAGCTTGACCTTCAGTGGTTATCCAGTACCTGCTTAAGAGGTGATGGCTGCTATTGACTGCCAAACTCAATTCAAAATGACAACTGGAAGGACAAAGACTCTTTATCCTACTACCAAACTGGGGACACCAGTCAGTGCTGGGGGAATGTGTTTGAGAGACAACCAGACCCAACACCTTGGAAGGTGAGCTTCCTCTTGTGCTTAGTCCTGCTTTACCTGCGGAAAGGCTTTCAATGAAACTGTTGCAAAGAGTATGTTAATGCCCTTGCATAGTATGACAGAGATGTAAATATTGTTTTTAATTAAGTAAATAGAAGGTTGCTGAATTTCTACCAGAGCTTCTAAACCTGCTTAGAACTTCAAAATCAGTTTTAGACTGAAGAAAATAAATCCATCAATGAAAGAAAATATTCAAATCCTCCTCCACTCCCCTAAATAAAAGGAAAGAGGAAAAAAGTGATATGTCATTTTAATATTAAAATTAAAAGGCTTTGATGGTGAGGAGAACTTCATAGAAGAGAAAATGATGGGGGTGACAAATCTTTAAAGAAGGGAAAATGAAGTGCTATTTTAAAGATTCTTTTCTTCTTTTCAGATTGCTGTATTTTACAGAGCTTTACAGATGACAAAACAGCTGCTTCCCTTGGGCTTGGCTGAATGCTTTCTCCACACACCACTGGGTTGTTTTTCTTTCTGTGTCACATTGATCTTCTCTTGTTGAGCTGCCTCTAACTAACATGCCGTTAGGTGCCTCTGGCTGCCAGTAGTGAGGGAGAAGATCAGGTTCTTGTGAGTAAACTGCCATTAGGCTCTTCCTGACATGACTTACACTATTATGGTCCATGTCTACTCTTTGAGAGGTAGAATCACTTTATTATTGTTTTTACTACTTGTACTGAAGGACTTTCTAGGGGCCCTTGTCCAGATCTGTCATAATGGTGTTACACAAATGATATTAAAAGGCAGCACTTGCCTGCCTTGCCTGGTGCAAGACAGTACGTTGCCTTCAAACAAGTGAGACCGAAAAAAGGCAATTATTATCCCCAGTTTTCAGCAAGCACCTAAAGCTCTCCAGTGCTGCACAGAAAAATTTGAGTAAACTCTGAATAGAAGTAATATGGGTGAAGGAGAATGATACTATGTCTATCCTAAAATAACCACTTTCTCACAACCTCTAAGGTAGAGTGGCATGTTAAAGCAGTAATACAAGCTACTCACAGTGGCTAACATTTGAAAATAGAGTTAATCAGTTGTATTAGCCAGCCTGGCATCTCATTGATACTAAAGATGTTGGGCTATGTCCCCAGTCCTCTCTTGGATCTTCCCTTAAAATAGCTTTTGGTGTCTGTAATTTCTGACAGGACATGGCAATGACGAGGCCACTGGCATGTGGGTGCTGTTGTCTATCATGCCAATCAAACTGTCTGATGGGTTCTTTTCTGCCTGTTGCCTCTTCACTGAGGCTGTAGGTGACTAGGGCAGCATTTTCAATTGCAGAGATCTTCACACAGCAGGAACTTAGTAAGTGTTGGGTTTGTAGGTCCTGGTGCGATATATGTATATATATTAATAACAAATAATAAAAAGCAACAAGAAATCTTTCTCCAACTGCATCCCTATGGTTGCACACTCAAATACTCTCTCTCCCCTTGCCCTCTGCTTTCTGTCACACCAAAACACACTCAACACAGCTTGCCATATGTGTGAGCAATTTGCAGACGTTGATATTAAAGACGCCTGTCTTTATAATCAAAAAGAATTAGCATAATGCTTGACTCATTGAATTTCTGTGGGGAAACAGTAACCACCAGTGGTTGTTTAGAATCCAGCCATATTCCACTGGGCTTCAGCGAGAGGACTATTAAGTCTTTATTTCATACCTGGCTTTAAAATTTTCCGTGAAGCCCTAAATTATACATTCATAACCAATTTCTTATACAACACATAGCTGCTAGAATTGAGTTCCTTCAAAGGTTTATTTTGCAGTCACTTACCTTTGGCAAGGGCCTTGAGATCCAGAAATAAAAAAATCCATATGAAAATGAAAAGTAATGTCAAATTTTAGTGAAAAGCAGCAGTTGCTATAGCTTATTTAAGGAAACCGTGCAATTTGTGGTGTCTGAACTTGGTTTAGGATGTCACCTAAGTGCTAAGGGATTTTCTTTTTCAAGTAGGGAACATCCTCCAGTTAGAGGAAAGGTTAAGACTATTTTCTTACGTATTTAAATTATTTGTTTTTTTAAGAGGTTAGAGTGTGCAGTTAGGAATGCATTTAGGAGTTGCTCTGCTTTGACCAGTCAACATTTGCAGGAAACAGGGATGGAAGGGACCTTGGGAAGAGACCTTAGAGGCCAGGCTAGCTCTAGATAAACCTTTTCACCCCTCAGCTTCCTTCAGGCTGCAGTCCCACAAAACAGAGACAGAGCAGGCTGCCAAATTTTTATGTCTCTTTGTGGTTCCTATTTACATTAAAGACCCTGACTGAATCTGGTGTGATACTGGAACTGCTGTATCTTGTTGATAGTGGAAGGATTGCAGAAACCAGTGTGACTTTTGCTTTTCCTTCAGGGGAGTGACAATATTCTGCCTGAGAACTCAGAGGCTAAATCTTCAGAGTGCTGCCTGGGCATGCAACACATTAAGCTGGACAAGCACAGCGCAATTAACCTTTCTGTGGCTGGGTTTGTGAGGGGGCTGAGGGTATGCCACTGAATATGGCTTGAGTGATCACAAGTCCTCCCCTGAGGTTTTTAATTTTTTTGTCTGCTGAGTGAAGTAAATCATTATTTCCATTTGATTACCGAGTGCTGTAGAGTGTTTGTTTAGATTTGTGCTCCTGGATAAACATAACTACTGCAAACTGTTCAGAGCTTTGAATGAGCCCAATCTGGCAAACTGAGAATCAAGTATATTAAGCCCTCCTCTTCCCTGGGTGTTTTTTAAAGAATGTGGTGTCCCTCAGGGATCGGTGTTGGGA